>NW_027287808.1:0-57869 GCF_047511675.1 Marmota flaviventris | reverse complement strand
GCAAAGGTGTGGGCCATAGATACCAGCATAAGAATGATCCTGTTTATTTACGAAAATTTAGAACAAGTCTAGAAAGCAGATAGTAGGCCATACATTTATTTAAAAAAAAAAAAATCCCTGGGAGTTCACAGAAAAGCGCAAAAGGTTTAGACGTCTACAAACTAAAATCCCAAGACTAGATCACTGAGAGCATAAAGTCCCAGCTGAGATCTAGATAGGCATTGAATGTCCCTCCCTGGGAGGGAAGCCAGCAGGGGTCTGCAACTTTTGTGAACCACATAGTGAACCTCTGTCTCCACACCCTGGACCTAGAATCTTAACACTCCAGTCTTTATCATTTAGGGGGAAAAAAAGTTCAGGACTAGGATTGAATTTTGTCACTATGGTTCCTGAAACTACCTAAATTAAAGATTCAAAAGACATGTGGTCATCGTTCTTTAAACCTTGCTGCAAAGCAATATCCATTTGTTTATGTGCGATTCAATTCTCCCAGTTTATTTTTATTGCCATTAAATACCTACAATAAAAGGAGTGTTTGAGTCATTGGGAAGGCAGGATTCTATGCCTGCAAGTTCACTGGGAGCCCATCCTGGAGGGTGGGAGAGTTTCTTACCACCTATTTTTCTCCCTACATTTGAGGCAACACCCAAGCTCTCCCTCAAGCTGGGAGATCCACTCCAGTATCCCTGTGATCATCTCCCATGAGTCTTGGAATGACCTAAGTCACTGATCTTTGGCGTTGGTGACCTGTTTTTGAGTGTTCAGCCACCTGTCTCTGGGGCACCACTTAGTTATTCGACCTGATCCCACCTGCCCTACGATGGTCCAATATGGTAGCCCACAGTGAAGTTACAGGGAAATGGAAACTCCTGACAGC
This sequence comes from Marmota flaviventris, assembly GCF_047511675.1. NCBI lineage: Eukaryota > Metazoa > Chordata > Mammalia > Rodentia > Sciuridae > Marmota > Marmota flaviventris. The sequence continues at coordinate 56,992 of NW_027287808.1, read as the reverse complement.
AGGAGTTAAAAGCTACAGCAGATGAAAGCACTAAATGCTCTAGCTTTCATTTTGCCAAAGCAAAAGAGAGAAAGTCAGGCTAGGATGTAAAATCCCTTATCACTGAAGGGACAGCAAACGCAACAGGCTAAAGGCACAGTGTTGCCGTAAAGCAGAGGGACAGAGAGAAGCCATGGGACGAGAAGTTGAAAAGATGAAGAACTAAGCCCCAACAATATTACAAGGTTGACCACTTGGGCTTCATTGGAAAGCAATGAATATAGTGAAAGTCTTCTAGTTAGGAAGTGCCATGGTCCAACAGAGGTTTTAAACAGAGAAAACTCTGATCTCACTGAGGCTAGTGGGGCAGACTGAAGAAATATGGAATTGGAGGTGATAAAATCTATTAAGATTTTATCAGTGCTAACTTAGTTTACTCTTTATTCTCTTTTCTTTTTTATTTATTCATTTATTTTGTATTAATTCATTTATTTATTCTAATTAGGTATACATGACAGCAGAATGCCTTTTGATTCATTATCCACAATTGCAGCACAACTTTTCATTTCTCTGGTTGTACATGAGGTAGTGTCACATCATATGTGCAGTCATATATGTACCTAGGGTGATGATGTCCATCTCATTCCACCATCATTCCTGCCCCCTCCCCCCTCCCCGCCCTTCCTTCCCCTTTGCTTAATCAAAGTTCCTCCATTTTTACCATTCACTGCCTCCCCCCGCCCATTATGGATCAGCATTAATCTATCAGAGAGAACATTCAGCCTTTGGTTTGGGGGATTGGCTTACTTAGCTTAGCATGATATTCTCCAACTTCATCCGTTTACCTGCAAAGAAACTTTATGTCAATAGACCAAGAGAAAGGCTATGAGAACTGGTTTGGTTTTGAAAAATATGCATAAAGTAAGTTGATCTGGGCTGTTGCCTGGATGCGTAACTGTGAATGTATGTGTGAGAGTGTGTTGGGGGAGGAGAGACACAGAGATAGGCTGAGGCCATGTCTGTGGTATCATTAAGCTAAAGATACATGATGTCCAAGAAATTAGTGACAGGGAGAAATCGCGGGGGTCTGTCTGGGAGCCTTTGGTAGCCCTGTTATTGTCCTGGGAGGGTTGAGATTGGCCTAGAGAGGGGGCTGACATCATGAACAGCAACCTGGATGACATCAGTGTTAAGGGAGGAGTGAGGAATGGCCCTGGAGGAGCCTGAGGGTCAGGGAGAGCGGAGTGGAAACTCAGGAAGGAAGAGAAACAACAGCGTGAAGAGCCATCGAGAGTCGCTGACATAGGCTACTACTTCCTTAGGCTGGACAATGGACTATATTTCACCTTGAATGATGACTCAGGTACAGAAGAAACCAACAATCTTTAAAAAACAAACAGTACAAAAAAAGAAAAATGATACATGGAACACAGCACTGAGCTTTATAAACAATAGCTCCAGGAGACAAGAATGACTCTCCTCATTTCAAGGGTGAGGGGCTGAGGTGTGAGGAGATAAAACAACACCCACAGGCGATCTTGCTGTTGACCATGGATCCAGACCTGGAAGTGGTGTCGGTCCTGGTGCTGTGTCCTCGGCGTTCTGTCCCTCTGCCCACCCTCTGCCTTCTGCAGGTTCCAGTAGCCATGGCTCTGCTCTCTAGTGAATGAGGCTGCCGAGACCAAGAGAGGGTCCAGGTATCGGGTCCACTTCCTTGATGCCTCCTGAAGGTGCTGTGGTCTCACAGCAGTGTGGCAGGACTTCAAAGAGTCAGGGCTGACCTGGATGTCGGCTCTAAACAGGCTTTGGGCTGCTGCCACCTTGGGAAGGGGTGGGGAGATCATGACCACCTCCCAGGAAACTACTTCAGCAAGGGCTACCAACTGCCCTTGTTTCCCCAGACCTGAAGGCTTTCCCTAGGACCCAAGAAATCCACAGTCCAAAACAGCAGCTTCTTTCTGAGCCATCAGTGAGCCCAGGTGAATGTGTACCCAGAATCCACAGGCAGATGGAAATCTGGTACCTGCTTTGGCAAGATGCCAAGCAGAGGAAACAGGTCCTGGGCAGTTCCTAGGACAGCATTTTGGGGCACTAGGACCTCTTCATTGGAAGGAGCTCTGATCCTGACTTTACCAAGACCAAAGCAGGACTCTGCAGAAACTCACTGGAGCAGATACCTAGAGCAAACACCTACCCCAGCAGCTGAGTAACCATGGGTAGTAATTTGCCATTTCAAATCAGCCTCCTCGGGAGTCCCTTGCCTGGAAGCAGTAATCATAATCCCAAGGCAGAGGGTGCATTACTGCACTGTGACTGATCCCTCAACCCCCAGGCAGCCTGAAAGAGTCGGGGAAGCTCTAAGGAAGCTTTTGTATTCCCAGAGAGCCAGGCAGAAACAGCATCCTGCAGACTCTCCTCGCAGGGAGTTAGTGCTCGGGTTATGTTGATGGAGCTAGTGAAACTCAAAGAAAACTCTCTCTCCAACTCCCATCAACCCCCATGTTGTAGAAGACTTTTCCTCGAAGACCACGTCCCTCATGTCTTTCTCCTAAGCCCACAAGAGCAAGCGTCATCTCTTTTGGTTGACACTGCGCAACCTGCAGCCCCCAGGCACCCCTGCCCCACCTCCCACGACCCCCTTCCCCTCTCTCCTGCCGTAGCCGCCCAGGTCCATCTCCACCTGCCTGGCTTTCACTGTCTCCTAGTACCATCTTCCCTCTCCCTCGGAAGCCACTCAGAATCCTAAACAAGATGGGTTCAGTGTGATGTTCAATAAATATTTTAGCTTAGAGGAGGTTCTCGTTGTGTCTGTTTGGTTTGTTAAGGACATGAGTCCTGTCCTTCTCTCTTCCTCTGTGATGGGAACAGCTCATGGCCATCAAAACCCCTGAGCTCCACTTTAGCCCATGCCGAGATCTCCCCTTCTCCTCCTCTTCCCTCGGTTTTCTATCCTGCCCTGCTATTAGGCAGGACCCAAGAGGAGCTGGTTCTGAGAACAGGGGCCAGTCTCTTATCTAAATGTCTATGAGCTATAATGTCTCCCAAGTGCCAGTTGCTAGAGATAGGACCCCTTCTAGAAGGTGGAAAGGAGGAGGACCAGGGGACAGATGGAGGAGCAGTGACTTGGGTCTTGTGTCTTCCTGCATTTCTCCCCACTGAGCACCTCTCAGCAGTCTGAAGGGAGAAGAGTCTGTGTCCTGTCTACTCATCTCCTGTGCCCTGTCCCTCACTCCCCACCTAGCATGCTGCCCCTGAAGCAGTGGGCACACTGTCTCTTCTCTGTTGAGCGTCGCTTGAGAAAGGAAAGACGGGCAGCTCTCTCCCACCCGCAGACCATGCACCCAGGGCTCACTCTCCCGTGTTTATTCTTCTTTCTGACTCAAGAGTTAAAAAAAAAAAATCAATTTTAAAATACCAATTAAAAACCCCTTCTCCCAGTGCATATTTGGTTACAGTAGTCTACCTCAGACTCCCCTCCTTCCAGATGTGTAATTGTCCTGAAAGCAGAGTTGTCCGGGAGTGAAATATTAAACAATTCAAACTTAAAATGTTCCAGAGGTACAGCAGAGAGAGCCCAGTATGTGTAAGCAACACGCTACGTAGAACCAGGAAAGAAAGACACACACACACACGTACATACACGCAGTGCACTTTTGTGACTGCTAAAACTATAACATCTGGAATGCCATTCTGGAAAACTTCCAGATGTTTTCCATGAGGAACACTTTGTAAAAATTGTTAGCCTTCTAGGCATTTGTGAATTTTGTAAGGAGAGTACACTCCCAGGCCCACATAGGAGCAAATATAGGATTATAAAGTGCTAAATGCTTTTCACAACTGTATAAGCAATAATGCGCTTTGGGTAAATATTCAGGGAAAATTATTTTTACAGACTAAGCGAATGGATAGGTTCCAATCTGCAATTAGATTTGTATTTCAGAGAAATCAAGAAACGCAGGACAGCTCATCTTAAGGCAGCTTGCCTGGGAGCCCAAGCCCCTAACCTGGGAAATGTCACACATCCTGGTCATTAATGTCCCCGTCTGTAGTTCTTCCAATGTTGGAAGAGGCTAACATGGTTTCATAGCTTGTTATATTTATCTTCCTTCCCGAGGATTTTTATATTGCATTTTATAAATCCGGCTTCAATTTATATGTAAGTCTCGTCATCATTAGCATTATGTTAAAGAAAGGGAAAAAACAAAAAAGTTTGGGAACGGAAAAAAAAAAAAAAAAAAACCACTCCAGCAACAATGCTTGGGAAACCCTTGGAAGAATTGTTAGTTTTTAAAATGCATAATATATAAACATCTTAAAGGGATATCCAGGGTTTCTTTTGAAATCAGAAATTATGTGAAGCAAGGAAAGAATCATAAAAGCTTATTGATTTCCCGAACCCACTGAGTAGAAGTATTTTTAAACCATGATTCACATAAGGGATACATTTGACACATCAAGAGAAACTAGAAACCAGACTCCGCGCGGCCACATCAGATACAGCTTCGAGCCCAGTTTGTTTACCATTACAGAGTGAAAAGAAATTTGCTTTCCTCCCCTGCTCCCTCTCCCTTGAGAATGGCAAATTTTATTGATTTTGTCCTTCTTTAGAAAACAGTTGAATTCTAATGTCCACGAGAAACTATCAGCAGCCTTGCCTGCTTTTCTGCCCTGCACAGCATTCGCTCAGCTTTCCTACCTGGAGCGTGGCCCCAAATCCAGGGAGACCCCTAGTGATTAAGGCATTTTTGTTTCGAGGTAACCTATGGCTTTCCACTGCCTTAAAAGATCTTTAGCTGAGATCTGCAGGATTCTCCCAGGAAAGAACTGGAAGGCAAAGCAATTAGTGAAAAGGTAGGTGTCCCTCCTGGAGGGTCTCACTGTGGCCTCAGAGGAGACAGGACTGGAGACTGCCCAAGGGCTGGGGAACCTCAGCCAGACAACAGCCCCTCTTCACAGGCGCCCTTCTCTGTGTCCTCCTCCATCTTCATTCATCACCCTCGCCCTCATGGCGTTTCCACTACAAATAAAAGCAAGTCAACAGCAAAACCATTGCACAACCAGGATTGGCAATAAAATAAAATATGTGGCTCTCTCATTTTCTTATTCCTCAGAGTCCTGGTGAGTCAGCCCTGGGATCTCTGTGTCTGACTGGGACTCAATGCTGTCAATGGCCATCAAAACTCAAAGGAGAAACAGACATATGGTCACATTCTGCCCAGAAACTTCCATCTTACCAAACACCAGGTTTAGACTAGGTTACTCTAAGCTCTTGGTTACTGATACATGGAAAAAAAAAAAAAAAAAAGAAAGAAAGAAAAGAAAAGAAAAAAAAGCCAGCTAAGACTATCCCCAGTTCTACCCCAGGGCTGCTTCAAAGACAAAGGGAAAGAAATGAGAAATGGGAAAATGCCCAAAGAATCAGAAAATATCCCAGGGTCAACCCACCTAGTGTAAATCAGTGTGCACAGTTCCAGAGGGTCGCATAGAAACCTCACGCTCAGGTTTAATTTGCCCATCCTGAAGCATTTTTCCTAGTAGTGCCAAATGCCATAATGCTCTCTGTCAGTGATTTGAAATTATTCTATAAGCTACATATCGGGTACACTATTGTTAATGAAATGCACACAAGATGATGAACAACTTCCTTTTCCTGCTGAAGCCCCAGCTGCAACCAGTGCCTGGATCCTTCGTGCTGTAAATCAGCCCTTTGTACTCCAGGAGGATTCAATGAGCTGCAGGTGTGGGCTTGGGGAAGGCCGCCTGGGATTAGGTAGCAGCATTTGATATGAGATCCCAAACAGCACTGGCAATCTACACGCCACATGCGGCCACAGGCTTTGGAGAGAGCAAAGGAAAAACGCTGATGAAATGTGGCACGGGACCATGGAATGCAATGTCAAACTTTCACATCTGCAGGAAAAGAAAGAGAGTTCCTAATTTTACAGTGATGATGTCATTGAGAATTCATGACAGTGGAAATGATGGGCCAAGGTTTGCAAACTTAACCACTTAGGAGTTTGCTAACCAAAGGCTGAACTTTTGAAGGGACAGTGTGGATTTAGAAGGGATGCCGATTTGCCTTCCTGCCCTGAGGCATCGGCATTATCGTGTGCACGCTTATGTGCACACCCGTTTGCACATGGGCTTTAGAAAGAGAAAAAGAAGCTGTATTTGAGAGGTTATGCTTTATACAGACATATAAAGCTGATACTTTGCATGCCAAATGTGTCCTTAGAAATATACTGTCTCTGTGTAATTCAGCATAAAACACTGCTAACTGTCCTTAACAACAATATATTTTTAAAAGATTGATTTCAGACACTCTAAAAATTCACCAGCCAAGAAAAACTATCATAGTTCACTTTATCCTAAATGTGAACCACTGAAAAGGGCTTCTTTTTAAATAATTTTTTTTTCTTATTTGGGGCTAAAGAGACATAAAAACAAGTCTGGTTTTGTGATTAGCATATGAATAAAATATATTGAAGAAAACACAACTTTAATTTTTTAAGAATCTGTTTTTCATTAGCTTATCTTGATAGTTTAAGTTAATCATTATTTTCAACCATATATGATTTAGATATTATGTCATTAATTCATGTACAGTCCATCTGAGTAATGATTGTGGTTTTCTACTTTACAAATTCATCTACTTCACCAAGAAACCAAGAGAGTCAAATTCCATGCAACATCTGGTTTCCATTGAATGTAATTGCCATTTGCAGAGTTATAATCATGTGTTATTGTAAGGACCACAGTGTCAATCACTCTCCTAATGGGGAAAATTCAATGCCTAAATACCTGGGAGAACAAGAAGCTGACTTAAACAGGTGCATTCAGACACTGGGTTTTAAGTAGAATTCTAGCCTACCCATTTAAATAAATCATTTTAAGGAGAAACAATATTCTTTCCATCCCCTGTAGCAAGGGAAAGCATAAAACTTAGGGCTTCAATCTCCCATGCTTACTTCCACTACTATATCATGTTTAATCTTTTAAAAAATGTACAAATATGCCCATATCGTACTGATTCCTTATGTTCCATACACTGCTGGGAACTCCCAAAGGCCGGGCAGGCGTTTTGAAGACTTTTTGGGGAAGGGGCCCTTCTCTGATTCTTCCTGCCTTACAAGAAGTTATTCATCTTTCAAAATAGACCAAGCTTGATGTAAAGAAGATATTAAACTGCTCAAAACAACCAAGGTCATAATAGTCCTTTCTAGCCCATGGGGCTTTTGTGGGGATAATCACATAAGAGGTTGACGAGATCACGAAACACTGCATTTTAGTGTGCAATATGTAAGCACTTTATAGCAAGAGTGAACCACATTTCCCTGACCTCAATTCCCATTGTGTTTACCAGCCGAGCCTCGTTGGAACTAGTAAATGTTTGGTTATTCATTCAGAAAACATTTCCTAATGCAAAAATAACATGCCGGGAATGGTGCTGGACATTCAGAATGCAAAGATAGATAAGACACAATCCAGAGGGGGAGTGAGCATGTGAGAAGGTAATGGCATCATGGTCCATGCAGTCTAAGTCAGCCCAAATACGAAAGTGGCAGAAATGGGCCACTTTATCCAGTCTGGCTGAGGACCAGTGGTGAGTTGAAGAGGACTTTCTGCAGGAGGTGACTTTAGATGAATGGAAGTGGCAGCCCTTATACAAGTAACTGGTGAAAACATAAAGTCCTTTCATTGTAGTTTCTGCTAAGGAAACGTTTGTGGAAGTAAACTTCTTGATTTAATAGAAATACTGCAACAGGGCAATTTTTAGTTCCTTTCAATTCATTCATCGTGTATTTTGTATATAGGACAGCTACTATTCTTTTCATTGCACTGTCTTCCTTCGCATCTATGAGGAGCTTAGGGAGAGTACTTAGAGGGGGATGAGAGGAGAGCAACAATTCTACAGAGGCAATTTTTATCATCTTTGGCATGATCATTACCAAGACAATGTTCTACATTGAGTAACACTCCGCCCTCCACAAAAGGCTTTCAAATATATCTTGTTTTCTTGTCACAGTAAAGAAAAGTGTTTGTCAAGTATCAGATTAGTCCCTGTTGCACCTCCAATCTTTAAAGGTTATGGTGAAGAAAAATCTAGAATTCAAATCTTTGACCTACATTTCTAAGGCTGATTGACTTAAAACATGCACTCTCTTCCCTAGATGAGGAGGGAGAAAGGGAGAACTTAGCTCCTGGCCCACAGGGGATGCTCACCATAGTTGAATGAATGTCCAGTTTCATCTCTTGATTAGGAATGTGTATGGAGAAGACTTTTTCCCAGAAAATTTTCAAACAGGAGTTAACACGCAGGACTGTTTCTACTGGTGTGTCAATCATTTTGTGATCATATTGGCAACAGATTTATTCTCACATTTCCCTTCTTTTCAAGCAGCTAGTTGAGGGTTCCCATGCCCCCTATTACAGCTAGTGTTGGGAATGTTTGATAATGGCAGAAGGAGGCAGGCTGGAATGAACAGGGGTGCTAAAAAACACGGATATTTGTAAGGAGCAGTGTCAAAAGGCAAGAATAACCTCCAATTGGAAGGCAAAGATGGTATAGGCAGGTAGTTCTAGTTCTGGACCCAGGGATCTTCCCTTCCAACGTCAGCTTGCCGGTGTCAAAGCTCACTGAGATCATGGCTTATCATCGACACCACAGAAATCACAGCCTCTACCCTACCCAGCCCATACACTTGTTGAGAGAATCCGTAGCAATGTCTAATACAAAGCTGAGCAAATTATAAACAGTGAGTAAATACAAGGAAGTTATTATTATTCCTGACAAATTGAGAGGTGCTTCCCTTTCCATCCGAAATTGCCAGAGATTGGTTTATAGTAATTACATCTGTCAGGTTGAGGCCCCACCGAAGATCATAAGGCCCAGGGAGGCAGGAATCCAGTTTCCATGTCCTCTGAAGTCCAGAAGAGGGCTGCTCCACAGAAAACATCCGTTGCTTTTCTGTATGTGTTGATTCTTTTCTAAAAGTGAGATAATGATTGAGGACCAGAGGGACTTTGAGGATCCTTCCAAGAAGAATCTATAGCTTCCTGAAAGCCCAAGTGTTTGCTGTAACTCAGACAATCGTGTCCTGTGAGATGGGCAAAGCACGTGACTTTTACTTAAAGGTTTCCCAGTATGGTTTTGGGAAATACAAGGCCCCTCAGAGGGCAGTTACTGTGTCTCCCCTGACAAGGAGGCTTTTCATCCTCAGGATCGGGGACTGGCCACCTCTACTTGGTTCAAGGAGCCAGTGTGTAGGCACTGGGAGAATCCATGCTCTCCCCCAGGCCACACACCTACACATACACACACAGCTTTTGACATGGGTAAGTAAATAACAACATGGATGGTTGAAGAGACCTTAGGAGCACATTCTTCCAGGGAATTCCTCACTCACAAGGTTTTTAGGAGGGCCAATGAAAGTAGTAATACTGACCTCACTTGCAAAAAAAGGATTTCTTCTAGAATTAATTTTCAGGCACCTGGGATCAGCTCCAGGTTGTACCAATTACCAGCTGAGAGGCTTTACATAAATTTCATGACTTTTTGGCCTCAATTTATACATCTCTACAATGGGGCAATGTTTGTCACCATAATACTTCATTTGGTTGTTATAATAATTAAATATGTGTTATTAATTATATTTTAATTAAAAGATATTAAACTTTATTAATTATATTTCAGTTAAATATTATTTCACAACATAACATAGTAGATTGACAAATGCATGTATGCCACATGCCTTATAAATAATCATTATTTTATTTATAATATTGTATAATAAGAGCTGACAATTATCATATACATGCCATGTACTTACACTGTTCAAAACTTGTCACAGGCTTTAGCTTGTTTATTTCTCACAACCAGCCAGTGAAGACCCCCGTAACACCCAATGTTATCCAGGCTCAGAGATTTGCAGCCTGTATTTAGACCAGGAAGTCTGAGTCCAGAGCCTGTGCCCTGAGCCACGGTGCTACCCTGCTCTCCTGTCTGTGGGAATGCCCATGTGCAATGCATTTTTAAACTCTTTATTTTGAGACAATTGAATCAGATTTATAGAAAAGTTGCAATAATAGCGTAAAGAATTCAAATGCATTTTTTCACCTAGATCCCAAATGTTAACACTTTAGCACATTTGCATTATTATTCCCTCCCTTCCTAAATACACACATGTATTGACATTTTTCTGAACCCTTTGAGAGTAAGTTGCAGACATGATGCCTTTCTATGTCTAAATACCTCTTTACATTTCCTAAAACAAGAAGATTCTCTTATACAGCTACAGCATAATGATTAAAATCAGAAATTAACATTGACACAGTTCTGTTATCCAGACTGCAGGTCACACCCCCTTTGCTATTACTTACTAGATCCTTTGTAGCAAAATTTTGTGGGGTTCTTTTTATTTGTTAATTTTCTTTTCTGGATTCTATCCAGGACCACCCACTGAATGACCTTGACTTTTGTTTTTTTTTAACACAACTGAGTTTGGGCTCCTCTGGTGTTTCCTCCTCATCAGGCTCAGGGTGTACACTCCTGGCCAGAAGTCATTTCACAGAAGTCATAATGTGTCCCTTCTCCATGCTTCAGATGGAGAAGCATATGATATGAGCGGTGGTGTAAAAACACCCGCGTTTTTTGTCTATGACGTAACATGTCTTCCAGGCTGCCCAGGAGGCTCCCCCTGGGTGAGGTGGGGCTCCAGTAGCATCTCTGTCCTCTCCCACGCTGCGTCCTTTGCCAGGCCTCCCAGAGCACGCGCGCTGGCTCAGTAGGCTCTTGCTCTGTTTTCTTCATTTCTACCAGGCTCCTCCCGGTGATTCTTTGATGTCAGCATCAAGGCAAAGCTTACCTGGTTCTTCCTTCCTTCATTCACAACCAGAATTCCCTCTCAATTTATGGCGCATCTTTTCCATGTCAGGCCCTGGACCAGGTCCTAGGGGAATACAGAGGAAAGCTAAGCACAGCCCTCCAGGCCAGCAAGGGAGGGTACTACCTGAGCCATCCAGGAGCACACTGATTACAAGATGCCCGTGTTCCCTCCACCAGCCAGCTCTGTGTCCTGGAGAGCTTTGGCCCCTCTGCTACTCCCACCTTCCCACTTTAGTTCCCAACAATCGGGATCCTGCGTCTGTGTCAACAGCTACCACTAGTCAAGTCTCAGAGGCTTCTAGTAAATAGTGTTTCCTTCCTAATAACAAGTTTGCTTATTATTAGCAGTACTCTCGAACCAGGACCTTAACCAAAGGAGTGAATCTCATGATGGGAGTCCAGGGGGGAGGAGAATTCTGGGGCAATGGTGCCATTCAGGATGCCTACACACACACACACACACACACACACACACACACACACACACACATCAGAGTGAGGGGGCTCCTGCCCTTGGCTCTCTGAACATGACTTCTATAAAGAACTAAGCCCACTGTTTACCCAGGAGGATGCACAAGTCCCAAGGCAGACTTGACCCCTGCACAGCTTAAAAAGCAGTTTAATAAAGAAGCAAAGGAGGAAATGTGATTGACACCATCCTATTGACATCAAAAATATCCAGTTTGACCCAACTAGAAAACAAAGAATCAAATCACCCTTTTATTTATTGAAATCCTGGTCCTGGGAGGTGCCACGCTCAAGGCAATCCAGAGAGAAACCAAGAAAAATGGGCCCCTGCCCCTTGTATGGTTCATAATCCTTCTCCCATCCTCCCCAACCAGCAAATGCAGAGGGTGCTTGGGAGCTTGTCAACAGGTCATCACCTGCTGATGTGCCTGAACCGCCTTTGACAAGTGCACGTGTTGCTGTCCAATCACAGCCAGTGATTAAAGCAAAACGTCAACACACACTGCTGCTTTCCAAGACCAGGGCAAACGCAGGGCTCCTTGCAGCGGGGCAGACAGATGGCAGGCGGGAGGAACAGGGGTGGAGAACCTCGGTGGCTGGACTTCGGGGCCAGCATCACCACTAACAAGCTGAGGGACATTGGGCAAATGACTCATGTGAGCTAGATAAATCTCACCTGAAACAAATGAATATTAATACTCTATTTCACAGTATTGTTGTGAGGACTAAATGAGGTAGTTCTCTGTAAAATGATAAGCTCTTCTGCCAAGCACATAATGAGTCCTCAAGGACTGATGGCATTTGTAACAAATGTCCATCTTCTGAAACCAAGGGCTGAGAATAATGTCTCTCCAACTCCACCCCAGGTGGTCCAGAGTTGCAAGAAGAACAGGCTCTAGGAGGCAATCCTCTGTGGAATGTATTGACCCCATTTGGGTAAGTTTGTCACTTTTTTCATGTTATACATTGTCACTTTTTTTAAAAGTTTATACTTTGCCGCTTTTTCACTTATTTCTAAGTAACTGTATTTTCAATCATCAGAGAAGCACTTGGCTTTTCAGTGTTGTTTATGTGTTTAATTTCTATTTAAACTTTAACTTTCTGATTCCATTTTCTATTTCGTTTTGCCTTTGGCTCTTAAGTTTTACTTTTTTATACTTTCCTCTAAATCTCTTAGCATTTATTTGTTTACTTCTCTTTTTCTTTCGTTTTGCCAAAATTGTGTTTTTAAATTTGATCATCAGCTATTTTAACGATTTTCCTTTCTTCTCTTTGTGTAACAAAGGGATTCTGGTATACACCAATACTTGTTTTCTTACTTTTCTAAATTATAAGATATTCCTCCTCTTATGCAATTGTGACTCTTTAAGCCTTGAATTTCTAACGTTTCTGGGTTTGTTTGTTGTTTTTTTTTTTTTGTTTGTTTGTTTTTTTTGGTCATTTGTCTTGTGGTTTCATCTCCTTTAAGCATTTTTATATTAGGATTGGCCTACAGCATCAGCCGTGGGGGCTACAGTTGTGGAGTGACATGTTAGGGAGGGATTGAATCCTTTGCCCCATCTGCCCTCCAAGAAGGCTATCCCTCTGGGGGCCCCTTAATTGAACTCCCATCAATTTCTCAGTCCGGAAAAAAATATATATATAAAACTTAACCTACGGAATGTGTGAAGCCCTCAAGTTTAAATTCCTTCCTTGAGATGGTAATGATAGTCCTGAGTGCATGCATCACACACAGTTCATCCCTTCTGAGAAGGTGATAGGCTCACCAGGGTCATCCCAGCCCCAGGAAGTCCAGCAGCCAGGTGAGCAGTGAAATGCTCCATGGGCAGGAGGGGTGAGAACCAAGGGGCTTCAAAATTGTTCTTGTCCTTGCTGCCAGACCCTGCAACTGAATCACAGGGATCACTCTGCTCGGGGGAAATCCCAGAACCACCCACCCCTGGAGGGAAGTACACTAGTCTGGAAGGTGACCATGCCTGCCCACAGCCTGGAGTTCCTAAGTCTGTCTCCATCTAAAAGTAGAAACTTCAATCCCAGTGTGAAGTGAAATTAGACAGAACAGGATGAGCCCTGTTCTACTTGTCACATTCAAATGCTACAAAGAATTCAAGTAATCATTTTACTCTGAGCAATGATCTTTCAATGCCCTTTCTCATTCCCTAGCTCCTAGGATCCTCATAGCTAAGTAATGAGCAATGAACGCCAATGATCAATTAAGTACCTGAGGACAGGTTGTAAATGGCTGGCCCAGAACTGAAAGCCAGGTCTCCTGCCTCTTTCTCTGCATTATTTCTACGGCTCCAGGCCACCTCTTGATGTTACCCACAGCAAGAATCTCCACAGTGGTAAAGAAGTGTGTATCTACCTGCACAGCCTGATTTCAGGAACCACAGTTCACCTGCAGAAAGGGTCTTGAAATTATTTTCCACCTTGAAGAGAGGCCAGGGGACGTACTGACATAAATCCATCTCTCTGTAGATCAGAATTGACAAGGGCAAGAGAAAATGAAATGAGTGGACACCTGAGTGACATGAAGCTATCCTAAGAAGGAGAAGCAAGCCTGGGAACAGGAAGCCAAACAATGCACCTCACTGCCCCAGAATGCCTCCCCACTAAGTTCTCCCCACCCAGTCTGACTCCTGTTAATCCTGGTGCTCCATCATGAGGCCACAGTGCTTGTGTTTCAGTGTTAAAATGTTGCTATGGAGGTCCTAATTTTCCAAACCTGGTCTTTAAACAATATATCTATGTCCAATATGTGGGTCGAAACTCAGCCTCACGGCCCCAGGTCACTGCACACATACAACAGTGATTGAAACATTTCGTGGAACAAACAAATTAACTTCCTGAATGAAAAATACAACCTACCTATTACAGAGGAGGAAATCCCAAATGTAAAATTTATCTCTAATAGTCTATCAGGAAAAAAAAAAAAAGAAAAAACCTGAACTCAATACCCCTTCGCCTATTGAATAACACTAATCCTGGGCAATCACTCTTCCAAACCCTGCTTGTCTCTTGTTTGACTCGAGCTTGTTAAAACTAACCCATTTTTCTTCTATGAAAGATGTAATCAGTAGTAAGGAAACTAGAACTTTGGTGATCCTGCGAATCAATCTATGCTCCACAAAAAAAAAAAAAAAAACACTCCCCAATTGGTAATTTAGTTTCTAATGAGTAGTAATTAAATATTTCACTCTGAATTCCCTCTGCTCAGCATCTGGGGCTTTATAAATGTTGCATTTTCTGAGCTCCCATGTACAATCTTGTTTTATTTATGGCCAGGCCTTTACAAACTTTCTAAACCTCTGTCTAAACAGCACAAAGGCAACAAGGAAACTTGACAATTAAGTGTTGAATTTGATTATTAACGTCAGTCAAGCCCAGTAAACAGAGACACCCGATCTGTACTTGGCCCTGAGTTATCAAGAAAACATGATTACAGAGTTCAGGATAGTTTTTGGAGACTGTGACATAAAAGTGTGGGAGCCAATTTTTTTTTCTTTTAATCTTGATGAGGTGCTTTGGGGAAATGAGTGATGAGCCTAAATCTTCCAAACAGATGTCTGTCTCAGTTTGATCCCATAGCAATGGCCCCTTTCCTGGAGTTCTCACCGTTATGGACATACAATACTCATATCCAATGGAAGAATTAAAAAGACCAATGCCATAGTGATTAAAAAAATGCACTTTTAGTTGCCTGATCATGATGGAGTAAGACATGTTACTAAAACTTATTTCATAGCCTTCGTTCTAATAATTGGCTGTTGTAAACATGTATGCCAAAAGTTCAGGTCCAAAGCCTTGTTAAGAAATCATACGCATGGTCATTCATCAACTAGTTATTACAAGGAGGCATAAAAGGATCCACAATGAGCAACCCTCGATCCTTGAAGGCCAGAGGCATTGGCTGTATAAAATCCCTGGTATTGGCTCAAAGTCACCCCACACCCATTTCCCTTTGGAAAACTGCCATTGGCAACAGGTAATCATGTTCATTTTCTCCAAGTTCTATAATTTTAAAATGGCAGCCACAATTTCCTGCCCCTAAAGAAAGAATTCCCAGGTCAGTAGGAAGATGAGAGAGGAGGGTAGAACAACCCTAGTACACACGCTCTTTCAGAAGTTCAGGAAGAGCATAAGGAATATGCTTTCTCACAGAGGAAATCCATACGAGTCACGCATAGAGGAGAATGGGGTAGTAAGCAGCACACCTCCATCAAGAGTAAGGTGGTCCTTAGAGTCAGTAGCAAGATTTTGTGGAAAGAATCCTCAGCTAGACACCAGAAGGCCTAGGTTTTAATCCTGGCTCCAGCACCCAGTAGCCGTAACCCTTGACAACTCCAAGAGCTCCCTGGGGGAGTGACACATTCTTCCAACGGGGTGGTTGATTTGTGTTCCCTCAGGTCTCTCCCATACTTATAAGCTGCATTGTCAGGAAAGATTAGCCATTTCTGATGCTTGTGAGTAATTTTTCTACAGTGTTACTCAAATTCCACGTGAACCTGTCTTTGAAGTATAGAGAGCCCTCTCCTCGATAAAAGGGTGACTTGGCATGGGCAAGGCGTTAGGGTTCTCCAGAGGAACAGGCCCCCGAATATGAGGAAGTGATTGTGAGGTTATGAGGATCATGTCCCACTCTCTGCCATGTGTGAGCTGGAGACCCAGGATAACCAGAGGAAAAATTCAACCTGAGTCTCAAAATCTGAAATCCAGAGGAGCCAATGGTGTGAATCCCCAGCCTAATGGCAGGAAAAGACGAGCTAGTCCAGTTTAAGCAAGACAGCAGAAAAAGGGGCAAATGTCTCCCTCCTCTAACTTTTTGGTGTATCCAGGCCCCCAACAGATCAAGTAATGCCTGCCTACATTTAGAGAGGGCAATCTTCTTGACCGAGTCCACCCGTTCCAATGCTCATCTCATCCAAAATCACTCCCATAAACACACAAGGAAATGTTTAACCAGATATCTGGGCATCTCCCGATCTACTCAAGTTGATATGTAAATCCTCTGTCACGGGCCCGTTGACATATGAGACACGGTTTCTTTATCTGCAAGTAGGTAAAGAGGTCTCCATTAGATGTCCTTAGGATCAGAAAGAGAAAGTATGTGCAAGCACTTGATACATAATAAAGACTAATATAAATATATGCTTGGTTGTTTTTTTTTTTATCTTATCAAATATCATTGCCAGGAAAACCATTGTCCACTTTGCTAACCATCTGCCCAGCCAGCAGAGCTTAATGTTAATGGTATGAAACTGGATGTGTCCCAAGACTTAATCTGAGATGATTTTGTGGGTTACCTGAAGTTAAGTATGCTCTCTAAATGATGCTGAGAAAACAAAATCATGTCTTTCATCTGTGTCCTCTTGCCATGTATGATTAAAAAGAACCAATAAAAATGTTTTAAAAAAAAGAATATACATTTAACTTTTAGTAATAAGTCCAGCACCTCTGCACTTAAGGATAATGGAAGAAGAAATATGCTCTATGGATATCCACTAGGGAAGAAGTTCAGAAAAGAAGGTGTAACCTATGCCTCCTCCTACAAAAAGAAGAAAATAAAAAGACCTCTCAATTTCCAGAATTTAATTTAAAAAAAAAAAAAGCATTATGGTAAAATTCCATTGCATGATTTTCAAGTTCTCTAAAAATTTTATTAAAGGTCTGAATTCTATCAAACTTCCTTGAAATCTGTGCTTTGTTTTGCACCATTTACCAAAAATAGCAATAGAAATGTTGCTGTTCTCCATCATCAGGCATAGTCACTTTCCCTATAGATATCAGCTCTGTTACTGAAAAACAGAAAGAAACAGCTCTGCCCTCCAAGTGGTAAGGTGTCTTAACCTCATAGGTGAAAAATACATTAATGAGAGCAGCAGTACTTGTAGCAGAAGCAGAAATTGCAGCTGCTGTTCATTAAATGAATGCCTAGTAGTTCTCAGGCATTGTACTAAACACTACACACAAAGCATCTCATTCAATCTTCATGACTCTATAGGGCAGACTCCTCTCACAGATGAGGCATCAAGACCCGTAAAGCTAAGGGGCTCACCGAAAATTCTAGGGCTAACCAATGACAACACATGAATGTGAACTCAAACCAGTCTTACTCCAAAGCCAAGCCTCTTAATCACTTACACTCATCTCTCTTCTCACACATGAACCCACAAAAGCCTGCACTCAGAAACCCACATCTTGGTTACTGGCAGGTTTTCTAATGATGCCTTTGCAGTCCATACAAACACCCATCTGCATGGGAGCCATTTGAACCTAGTTATGCTAAGATTCCCAAACTCTGATTTCTGGTGAAGTTTCATAATAAGTTAGTGTGTGTTTGTAGATTGTTAAAATAAGTAGTTACTTCTTATACCAAATGATATTGAACATAATTTAATTAAACCAATTTATTAAGGGATACATTTATACCTTCTATATATCAGTTTTTCCCAAGGTTTTTCTAAGACAAGGGCAAGAATAATATACATATTTTTGAAATGATCTTGGAATTTTAGGTGTTAAATTAAATAAAATTCATTTTGGGGCATGCCATGTCCCCAAACGTGAACTTGTTCAGGAGACCAGAGTAATGAAATTTCCTAATTTTTCAATGCTTCTATTCAACTTAATTTAACAATGCAGATGAATTCTGGAAATATAAAATTCCTTAACATTTCATATTTAAATCAATTTACTTAATTTTTATAGGTATCTATTTTCTCACCATTAAGAGCCACTCTGATTTAAGCTAGAAATCAGAAAATTCATACATTAAGCAGAAGATTCCAAATATGTCTCTAATTTGGCCAGATAATGGGAAATATTGCAAGTTAAATTTGTCTCCCAAATTCATCACTTCCACAGTTTAAAAGTCTTCTTTGCCTAGAAATACATTAAATGGAACAATGATACCAACAAAAAAAAATGTATGCCAGTTATTACTTCTAAAATGTTCAAATATATATGTATGTGCTACACCATGATGTTTTGAAGAATGAAATCTCTTTCATGAACTTGGCCACAGCAATATCATTTCAGTTTAAGAACTTAGTTACAAGGTCAATTAATATCTAGATATGAAATAGCTCATGCAATGGCAGAACTGGCCATTTTGCTAGCCTGAAACCAAGATTATCAGCATTGTGTTTATAGCCAAAAGAAATAAGAAAGATTCTGCTTTTGAATGACACGATGAGTAGACATGTCCAACAACCCAGATGCTAATCCAGGATCATTAAACTAACTGTACATTCATGAGTCCTCAAATAGTACACTGTGCACAATTAAGAACACCAGTTAAAACCACTGAGGAAGAATAGTTGGGAAATCACTATTTGTTCTGCTAAAAAAAAAATTTTTAAAAAGTACCAAAGCAAACCACTGGAAGTAAAATAATATTCAAGGTGTAAAGTCAACACTTTGTAAGTTGGTAGCAAAGATGATGGTAAGGAAACTTGATGTGCATTTGTGACCTGAAGCGGGTTACTGCGTAGTGGAATAACAGGACAATAGCTGCACTTGGTAGGATCCAGCTCTATCCACAGAGGTCTCCTCTAGAAACATCTGAATTCCACATTAAATCATGTTATCAGGATGGCGATCCTAATAAAATCCATGCACCACAGAAATTGGATCAGAATTTAACTATGTTTTAAATAAAATTATTTTGGCCTTTCAGAGGAAGATTTATGATGAAGTTATGAGCTGGTAAAGGAAGAAAAAATTGGGGGCAGAGGCAGAGGAATAAGCCCCACCTTACAGATTTGCTTAAGGATAATCATCAGCTTCATGGAATAGATTAACTGATACCTTGAATGAACTTCATCAAAAATTGCAAAGTCCCATAAACATACACTGAAGTGAATTTCTAGTGAGAAGAGCTTAAAGGCCCATAATTCCCAACTTCTTCTTCTTTAATTAGCTCAGTATCAACTCTAAAAGAATTCCCAACAAATGTCTTGTCCAGTTTTGAACTAAGATGGCCTCACATTTAATAAATGGCTATACAAGTATACAAAAGGGGTCTTAAATTGGGTTTATCTTTCAGCCTTCATTCAGTTGGATGAGCATTTTCTAAATCTCTACAATGTAACACTGTTGAGGTGCTCCTATGTATACTAAATGCTAATAACACCTAGACTCCAAAGAATACTTGAATGTCACATATTTAGAAAGATATAAGTCATGGGTTCAAATCCGGGCTCCACCACATATTAGTCATGTGACTTGGACAAGTTACTTAACTGTCACAGTTTCCTCATCTGTAAAAGGTGGATAAAAATTATTCCTACCTCATATAGTTGTTGGGAGAGTTAAATAAGACAAGACTTGTTTTGTTTAAGTACTTATAAGTACTCAAAAATATTATAATCTCCTCTTTCACCCAGGCTAATCGTTTAACTTTCAGTTGTTAGATCATGAATTAACAAAAGGCAAAGATCTCAACCACTTTCTTGCAGGGACTGGTCTCCTAATAACTATAGCCCGAGGCTACAGAGCTCGCCTTCCCTGTAACAAGGTAACCCTGGAAGGGCTCAGGACCCCAGCCAGGAAATCCATCAGCCTAGAGGCACTGAGAAACACAGGATCTCTTGGCTATTTATGACAACAGGGCACCCTATGACTTAAAATCCTAGGAGAGGGGTATGCCTGGATTCAGGGATGTACCCCCAAAGCACTCCATGGGATTTCCACAGCAGAGAAAATAGTGCCACACTGGGCCAGGCCTTGAGAGAATAGCTCCCTTTATTCTCTAACACAATGAATTTCTAATATGATGGACAGATTAATATTATTAACTTTGGCAATCCACAGCCCTCCAACCCCTTGAGGGTAGAGAAGGGACTTGTTGATTTGGAGAGTCTCCAAAAATAATTTCACGCGAGAAATATTTCTTTTGGATGGTCCCTACAGAGGAAGTAAGCTAAATTAGAAACCGTAACCTGGAGGGATCGCGTAACGGCACGGATGCTCTTGTTGGTTAAAAGGTTAGCATGCCATGTCCCCAAACGTGGACTTGATCAGGAGTCCAGAGTAATGAAATTTCCAAATTTTGATTGTAGAGGAACTACAAGTGGAAAAGGAGGATCAAAAGGCAGCCATAGCCCACACCGATCTGACATGAAGCAACCCGTTAGGCCGTGAAGCATCCCACCCGTACCTCTGGAGAGAGGGGTCTTTGACAACGTTCTGTGTGTGTTAAAGAAGAGAAGTGTCTAGGGAAGTGAGAAAGTGCTCTGAGCTCTGTGGGATCAAATCTCAGGGTTTTCCTGTAAGCCGTACATGGAGGCCGGAGGCCAGAGGCCAGACCCTGGCCCACAGGCTGAGGAAACGCAGGCACCGCTAAGTTGGAATTTGCTCTCCATCCTGCTCAGAAGCAGCTGTTCATCTTGAACAAACTCAAAAGGACCAGAAAGGTCAGGAAATCTTAGAAGCAAGAGATGGAAAGCATCCAAGCCGTCACCTTGTTTATCCTCCTGACAGTCTGCTCTGTCCAGCTTGCTCTGTCCAGCGTTTGATCTCCCTCCTGGATTAGAGTCCCCGGTGAAGAGCCACAGTCCCCTGGAGACTCACCCTGTTGGAAAGCAGTTCGGGATTTCTAGCCTATTTTCCTCTCTGACTTTCAACACTCCAGGTCTAGTTCAGTGAGGCCAGATGTTTTGATGGAGATTTGGGATGGGACCAAGGAACAGGGGTCAGGAACAGCCCAGGAGCTGTGCACATTTTCAACAGGGAGTGCTTGGGCAGATTGAGGGCACAGAAATGGAAAATCACCCTCCCCTTGGAAGCCCTGGCCTGCCTAGATCAGGACTCTGTCACCTGCCGGGAACTGGCTGCCAAGAACTTGGTGCAATTTCAGAGGTCTTTGAAAGCCCTCTCTGCCTGTCACCTCTCCTCTCTCTCTCCAAATACCACTCCTCTCTCTCTCCAAATACCACTCCTCTCTCTCTGTATTCCCGCCTTTGATAATTAACATCCTTTATCTCACAGGGAGAGCAAAAGTTTAAAAAGGGTGACTTAACTTGTTACCAGGGGATAAATAATATCAGCTTCTTTCCAAACTCAGTCCTTGACAAAGGTGCTCACTGTAAACTTGTATGAAGAGTTTACACCTGTCCTGGTTAGCATGGCGCATTGCCGAGGACCCCCCATAGCAGGTATTCCATGAACATGTGTCCAGTTGAACAGAAGAAACACTGGGAGGCAGTGGGCACTGAAGGAAGGGAGAAGCACTCCACAAATCAAGCTGTAAAAAGCAAAGAGCCAGTATATGGCTGAGGCTTTTTAAAGAAGTCTTTGTCAACTTCACATTTTCATTGTCCCCAATGCCCTACTGAAAGATGTCCTTGTTTATCACTTTGAAAAACAAACAGATGTGCGACTACATACAACTACATATGGATCCCTTGGATGTGACACAGAACAAAATGAGCCCATCATTTGCAAGGCAGGGTGGTATCAGTCCAGGAGACTGATGGATCTGCCACTTCCTAGACGCACAACCTGCACAAGCAACTTAACTTCTCTGGGCCTCTGACTCTCCATCTATAAAATGGGTTCATTGTACTGGCTTTACACAGACTATACCATTTCAACTGCTCAGACCCATGTCAATAATACTGGAAGTGAAATTGATTATAAATGTTAGCTCTGCTTATTTGTAGTCCCTCTCTCTCTCTCTCTCTCTCTCTCTCTCTCTCTCTCTCTCTCTCTCTCTCTTTCTTCCTGTGTTCCCTATTTTGGGAAATAAGATCATTATGCGGCAGGTACAAAGCTGGAAAACCCAGCATCATCCCCAGCTCGTCCTGATCACTCTATTCTCCAAGAAAATGTGATGTATGCATACACATACACACTTGCACACGTGGCCAAACAAACACAGATAGTATTCAACCTTAAAACAGAAGGAAATCTTGTCATTTGCGACAGCAGGGATGAACGTGGAGAGCATTATACTAGCAGAAATAACCCAGACACAGAAATACAAATACTGTTTCATCTTACCTATACCTGGAATATAAAAATGTCAGATTCACAGAAATGGAGAATAGAATGGTGGTTACCAAAGTCCTAGGAGTGGGGAAAATGATGTTGGCTAAAGGATATGAACTTTGAAAGATAAGAAGAATAAGTTCAGAAGACCTAACGTGACAATAATGGTGACTACACTTAGTAATGTATATTTGAAATTGCTTAAGAGAAAATGGCTTAAATATTCTCACCATTTGCACAAAAATGGTCACTATGAGTTGACAGGCTTTTAACTAGCTTGATGATGGTAATCATTTCACAAACTTATAGCTGTACACCTTGCACATGTTTTTTATTTATCAATTTTACCTCTGTTAATCTGGGTAACTCAGTGAAAATGTCATCATCACCCCCAGTTTGACTCACACGCTTCTTTTCCTGATAATACTCAGCACACAGCTGGATTGTAGCACAGCTGAATTGAACACTATTCTGTCTTCACCACTAGGCTATGAGCTCTTTAAGACAGCCACTGTGTCTTGCCTTTGATTCTCTGATATGGAGAACAGATGCTCATAGATATTTGATAGAGTAACAGAATGGTGAATGGATGGAAAAGCAGGAGATGGGACCCCTCAAATCATTCATCAGATGAAAAAGGAGAGAATCAAAACAATAATTTCTCAGATGCCAAAAGAAAAAAGACCAAGTACCCTATATAAAAAAAAAATTTCTCTGCAAAATCATCTTACATATGGGGGCATGGGAGTATGAAGGAAAGACTATCAAGGTTGCTTTAAAAATGGAAGCAAAACTGGGGAAAAGACCCAGACTACCATTATTAATTACTCTGTCACTTTAATTCATTGTATTCTAGCTCAGCTAAACTAATTAGGTCTTATTTTGCAAACAAAATTTTCATGGCCTGCTACATGAAATTCTTCTCTAATAGGTAGCATCTGCTGCATTCATTTCATCCATTGATTTTGCAACCTTCTCCAAAACAAACATTAGGTTCTTGTGATGTGATTCAGACAGTAGAGATGAGCTATGCAGCCCGGGGGTGCATAGGCAGTCTGGATCCCCAAGTCAGTCGCTCTTCCCAAAGAGCCACGTGGAGGATACCCGGCCAGCCCAGTCCCCAGTAGGCTGGACCCACAGGGAGGAGGAACCCGCATCCTCCCAGGGAGCCTGCACTCAGAACTCTTCCATGTGCTGCAATCTGAGATCGATTCTAAGCTACAGCCTAGAGGAAGGAGAGGAACATGGGAGCGGTTCTGATCCGAGCAGCTTCATGAACGAGAGGGACTGGGCTTTGAGAAATGACAGTACAAGAACCTCAGGTGCAGAAGAATCCCAATAGCACCAAATACGCTGAGCCCCCACTATTACCACCACTGTATGCCAAGAGGTAGGAAATAGGTATACAGTGGCCAAACACCTAATTGGCAAGATTTCTCTAAGCACACTTGACACACTAAGACCTATGCTGATCAAGGGCTATTGAAGGCAGACAGCATGTCCTTGGCCTTGTTAAAGAGATAAATTTCCTATACAGAATGTCAGAAAGAGTGGACTCTGGGCCCTAGGGTGGATCTCTCTCACCCAGCTCTGTTGTCTCCTGGGTTTTCAGTAGAGTCTGTAGACTCCATGACTTTCACCCACTTGACCTATGTCCAGCCCCTTGGTCTTTCTCATGGCGATTATAGGAGGCTGATGCTCCTTTGGAGACCTGCCCGCTCCTATTACTTCTCCCAGCAACCAGAGTTTTCCTTGGTGAAAGATTTGGAGAAAACTCCCTTTTCCTGGCTTCTGCCTGCACAGCCATGACCTTCTCAGAGCTCCTCAAGTTAACTTACTTTCCAGCATGTTGTGACCCCTGCCCCTGTGGCTCCCTGGCTCACATCTAGATATTCAGACAGCTCTCTGCCTGCTGACAGACCTAATGGTGACCGTGGTTGTCTCAAATTCTGCTACGAACTCATTGTCTGTGTCCCTTTAAAATTCATATGTTAGGGCTGGGGTTGTGGCTCAGTGGTAGAGGGCTTGCCTAGCACAAGTGAGGTACTGGATTTGATCCTCAGCACCACATAAAAATAAAATAAAGGTATTGTGTCCACTACAACTAATAAATATATTCTTAAAAATATTTATATGTTAAAGTCCTACTGTGATGGTATTTGGAGGTGGAGACTGGAAGGTAGTGATGTCCTGAGAGAGTAGAGCCTCTATGGTAAGATTAACATCCTAATAAGAGGGAGATATCTAGTGCTCTCTCCTCACTTCTCTCCCTCTCCCTCTCCCTCTCCCTCTCCCTCTCCTTCTCGCCCCCCACCCCCACCCCATCTCTCCATGCAAGAACACAGCAAGAAATTATTTTTCTGCAAACCAGGAAAGGGGCACTGACCAGAAACCAGATTACCATCTCCTTGATCTTGGACTTCCCAGCCTTTTGAACTATAAAGAATCAATTTCTCTTGTTTAATTTACACAGTCAATGGTCCTTTTGTCACAGCAACACAAACTATCTAAAACAAGCTCCTACTGCAATTCATTGACTTTCTGCCCTTCTTCCTCCAGGAGCTGGATAGACAATTGTGCCCACATATGGAAGTGAGTTCCTCCCAGGCTTCATCCAGTGAACGAGAGGTGCCCAATCAACTTAAAGAACATGCTTCATTGCTGAGCCCCAAAGGGGACCCTAGCAGTGACCTTTCAATTGTTTCATGTTTGCCTTGCCTTTCCTTTTCCCCTTACCATTTCCTGAAACTACATCCTAAATAAACTACCCCACAGGTCCTTGTCCCAGGTTCTACTTTCAAGGTAGAAATAACCCATGCTAAGACCCAACTTTGGCTGCTGATGGAAAGAACTTCAGAGATGAAGCTCTGCCTCTGGGTCTGTGTAGTCTCTGTGGACAGATCCATCCCTGATGGACAGACCCAAACTAGCCAAATCCTGCCTGAGATAAAGCACCAAGGATCCTTCCCATATGGTCAACCCCTAGGGTTTGCCAGTTCTTTCATTCTTCCCTAACTACAGTGCATCTTTAAAACAGAAATTAAAAGAAAAGAGAAAAAAACTCTCCTATAATTTCTTCTTTGCTTTGATGTCAAAAGCTGTAAAAGTGACTTAGAAATCTTTTTGTGAATATGAGGGAATCAAGTGCAAAGTATTAATGAACAAACTGCTGTAATATTAATAGTTGCATTTATGATAAAAAAAAAAATCAAAAGTTTGATGTCAAGTTTGTCTTAAAATAACCAGAGCAAGGCCATCGGCACATCAGGAGGTCTGGATTTTGCCTCCAGGTGCATTTTCCCTCTCTGTGTAGCCCTGGACTTGTCTCTTCTATTATGATTCCTGGTCCTTTGGTTGACTAGAAGCAATGTGAGAATTAAAATGCACAAGGTGATTGATATGAGAACATATTTTGAATCTGAAGAACTAAAATTCCTTTTCATTGTCTATTGGAATCCCATGTCTGTAGAAGAGGGTGTGACAGTGGACACGATGGCCAGAGAATCCATACACTCGCTCACCCTCTCGACAACCAGGAGTTAAAGCCAACGTGTGTCCAACCTCTTCCCTGCGCTATGGCAGGGGGACGTGTGAGCCGGCCTGGGCCTGCCCACCAGCACTCGCACCCGGGTGTCTCTCACTAGCTAGAAATCCAGTAATGCAGCAGACAGCCAGGGAGCTGCACCTCCCTGAGCAGCTGTTGCATTGCAGGAATGATTTCCTTCCACACAAACATGCATTTCCCCTGGGAACTGTGCCTTGCCCTCTGTGCTGCTTGTCTGTCTTAACACTTAATGAAACTCCTGTGAAAACAGGGACAATGTCAGGCTGTTTGTCATTAAGCCACCGGGGGCCTGGAAGAATATCAAATACATATCAAATATCTGTGAATGCATGAAGGAAGACAATAAAGCACATCTTCCGCCCCAAGGGTGGAAATGTTTACCTAAAGTAATTTTAAGACCCAGGTGAATGGAGACGAGGAAAGACCCCGTGGAGAGCAGGATGACTTTCTCACTGACACTATGCTGCTGCGCATGGTTTGAGCAAGTATAGCCCTTGTCTCCTTTTATCTTGTTTTCATTTTTATTGAGGTATAATTGACAAATAAAAAGTTGTGTCTACTCAGGGTGTACAGAATGATGATTTATACATATACATGGTGAAATGACTACAACTGGCAAGCTAACTAACATCCACTTTTATATGTGTGTTGAGAATGCATAAGATCTGCTCTCTTAGCAAATTTCAAGTAAGCCATTCAGTATTATTAATTCCAGTCACCGTGTTCTGCATTAGATACCCAGAAATTATTCATCGTATCTGAAAGTCTGTACACTGTGATCAACATCTGGGTGCTTCCCCCTCCTCTGCTCAGGCCCTGGAAAGCACCATTGGGCCCTCTGCTTCTGTGAGTTGACACTTGATTCCACATGTAGGTGATATCGTGCATTATCAGTCTTTCTGTGTCTGACACATTTTCACTTAACCACACAGCCTCCAAGTTCATCCATGTGGTTGCAAATGCAGAATTTCCTTCCTTTGTGGCTAAATACTATTGCATTGCAAATTCACCACATTTTTTTTACCCTTTCATCTGTGGACAGGCAAGATGTTGTTTCCACATCTTGGCTATTGCAATTAGTGCTGCAAAAACACGGAAATACAGATATCTTTGGAGATACGTGCTTCATTTCCTCTAGATTAACACCTAGACATGGATTGTGAAGTCTCACAGTAGTTCAATTATTTTTTTGAAGAAACTTCACACTTTTTTCTCATAATTGTTATAGTTACCCTTTTTAAAAATTCAACAATTTTCAGCATTAGAAAGCAAGGGTGGACAGGAATTTTTTTTTTTGCTAGAACCACATTAATTTATATCACTGTCAAAGTATTACTTAATTGGAAACAAAAACACTGTGCCTATTAAAGTTTTGGTTGTAAATAAATACCTAAAATACATTCAAGGGATATTGGCCACTCTGGTGGCCAGAGGGTGATGAGGTGAAAATCCTCAAGTTCATGTCATATGAGGTTGGGTTGAGGGAAGGTTTGTTTACCCAGGGGAAAGAAAACTTAAAGGATATGTGACACCTGCTATTGAATTTCTTTCAGGTTGTCACATACAGTGGGAAGTAGATTTATTAGTTGTGATTCAAAAATCAAAGAATAGAACCAATGGATGAGAGGTACCAGACACAGATTCAGGCAAAACACAAAGACACATTTTCTAGCAACTAGAACGATCCATAATATGTGTGTATCTGTCCCATGAGTAGGGTAGGCCAGCACTGCTCAGAGTGTGACCCCTGGCTGGTACCCAGCTGTTGCTACTGGTCTGTGGCAAAGCACATATAGAAACCGAGAACACGCATTTTGAGACATTTATAGCAACATCCAGTTGTTGTGTTATCCAAGTGTGGGCACATCTGGTGAATGGCTTAGAGACTCTTCCTTACCAAACTTCCTTCAAGTCGGTGGTGAGTCTTCTGTGGCTTGACTGTGTTAGTCATTCTCAGAAAGACTGTGATGTAATATGGACATTATTATAACATAGATATCTTAGCATTAGTTTGACAACTCCAAGGCATGTTAGACTGCTTTCATCAGTTGAAGATGATTTAATTTACCTATAATTTTCAGAATAAAATTATTGTAACAGGCTATTGATAAAAAGTTGAAGGTGAATTTTTTAAAAACATTGTTTCATTTTGGGGAAATTTTTTTAATTAAGTAGCTTCAACCTATTGGAATTGCTCTGAATGTCTCTTCTTCCATTCCCATCAACCTACATCTGATTTGTCTACTGAGATACTCATTAAAACAAACACAGAACAATTTAGGTAGACTAGATGTTTCCTCCTAAGAGTACTATTACTGTCAATCAATTCTAATCAGATTAATTAGCAAGCAAAAAGTTAACTCATTATTCACACTTATACATAATGTTTATTCAAACTGCATGTATAGGTAGACATTCAATACAGACACTCCCATTTCATTCATAATTTATTGTACTATTACAAAACTGCCAAAATATACTAGTGTGATAGAAATTTTTTGTATTAATCAAACCTGGACTAAACAAGTCTAGTTGTTGTAACTCATTGCTTTTTTAGGCTATGTTTCTTTTGATGACATTTATTAAAATGCAATTTTATGCCTGTGAATCTAATAATAAAAATTGTGGCTTATAATTTATATGCTTTTTCATCTGGTGTTTCCAACAATTATCTTTATCATATATTATAAAGTATTGGTTTGAATTGGATTGGAAATTTGGGGGAAAAAATGGTTCTTAGCCCTAAAAAGAGAAGCCCTGATGTAGACTTCCAGTTGAAGTGAAGAACACACTGTCCTGAAGTTTTCACTGGGAAAAACTGCTTTGGGAAGTGGTTGATACTGATTTGCATGGCCCCTCGGTGCCTAGTCTTGACACAGTAGGTCCTTAGTGTTAAATATTAATTGCATGAAATAATCCAAGAAGCATTATATAAATTGCACACAATTACAAATATCAAATTTATAAATGCTATAAATTACAAATTGATTTTTTTTAAAAAATAACTACAGAGTCCAGAGGATGCAACAGAGATGGTTGAAGTTTCAATCCAATTAGATGAATGGGCTTGATGGAAATACAGTTTTTTTAGCCTTGAATAGTAAAAACCTCAAGATACTACATCACCATCTTCAAAAAGTCCTGCATATATCATGGCAAAGACTGAGAATTGTAAGAAGCAGACTGAGAAGATTCAAGGGGCAAAATGACAACTAATGGGTAGAAGGTACAGAAAGCCTGATATTGATCCAAAAAAGAATTTCTCAAAAATCACATCTGTTCAGAAAAGAAGAGGGCTGCTTCATGTGATAGCCAGTTCTTGATCATTTTCCTTCAGGTCCACTAAAAGACTGAGCGGTTTGTCAGCTGTAGAGAGGATTCCTGCCCAAAATAGAAGAGTTGGCATTTTATAGGGTCCGTAGTAATTGTGGCAAGGGCTGTGCTAAGCTTTACTATGTAGTGTTTTATTTTAAACTCATGGGAAATCTAGGAAGTAGGTATCATTATCTGTTTTATAGATGATCAGTCAGGAGCTCAAAGTGGATAAATATGATCAGAGACACACAGAGGCAAATAGGTCTAAGGACCCACTGGCTCCATTTACACCCAGATCGGATACTATCCTCAACTCTGAAAGCCCATGATCCTATGTCCTCAAAACCTGGAAATATGACCTGAAACCTAAAAGGAAAGGAAATATCATCAAAGCCAAAGTGACCAACCTTTTGTATTTCACATCATGAGGTGCCTTTTGCAGCTTGGGCTCTTAATTCTCTGAACACTTTCAAGAAGCTCTGGTGCCTCCCTCCCCTCCCCTTCCTTCCTGCTTCTTCCCCTTCTATAACCTTCCTTCTTTCCATCCCCAACTCATGATTCCTGGGATAGACAGGATCTCATGGCTTTACCTTCTCTGCACGATGCTCACTGTACTTCAGGAGAGATGTCTAGAGATGTTTGCCCAAAGGAACAAAGAGCAACAGTGGAATTTCTGGTACAGGAGAAGATTCTTTTATTTAGAAGAACTTTCTAGCATCCCCACTGCACTGCAGAGGAACTACTGAGCCTCTCTGGCAAAGTAAACCTGATCTTAAGCATTAATCCATAATCACCTTGCCAGGTGTTTCTTTGAACACTCACAGATTGGTTGACTTGTGTTTTTGAGGACGATTTACAAGTCCTCTTTTGTAAAGAGGATCCTGTTGAGACCAGTAAGACAGAGCACCCCTTCTTGGATCCCTATAGAAATAGGAAAGAGTTCCTGAGGTCCTGACTCACCATCCAAAGGCCTGACCTTGAGCAACCCAGCCCCGTCCTGGTCCTATGTTGGCGTTCTTCTGTCTGCTCTCTCTCTCTCTCCATTGCTTTATGATTTTGCAGACCCTGAGTCATCTGCAGATTCCACCGGACCAGCTGGGTGGCCAGAGTCCAGCTCCGTGTCTCTTGCCTTGATGGATGCAGGTCCTCATAAGCATCTGTCTCTCCAGCCTGAAGGTGACCAGCGGTGACTCCCCAACTTCCTTCACTGGTCTTCAGCACTTGGCCTTTGTGCTGTTGCCGGCAAAGCCGACCTTTTCTCATAATGGATCTGTCTGATTGTGTAACTGTATCCTTTTACTTCTGACAGCGTTTTTCATCTCTGCATAACCTCCAAACAGATGAATAATTTTTGCTTGTGCATTTCAATGAGTTGGGGAAACATTCAGGGTTCAGAGGCACAGCTAGAAGTATTTCCAGAAGGATGAGTCAAATAATGTCGGGGGTGACTGGGAAAGAGAAGAAAGGGCCCTGCCATGTCTCTCTTGTGAGCCAACAGTCCTGATGTGCTCTTCGGGGTCACTGTTTCCAGCCTGAAAATCCTTGGCTGTTGAAATGAAATGTCCATCTCTTTGTTCTGTCTCCTCTTTCTCTTCCTAGTCTTTCTCCTATTCCTCTTGCGTCCAGCTCCCCGCCACCACGAAAACACTGCCTAATGTTCACAGATAACCTTCTAAGCCTCGCCCAGTTATTAGGAGACCCCCTTTCTGCAAGTTTCCAGAACTTTGTACAGTTGCCAACAGAATGATAATTGCTTTCTAAATCAACATGGCTGTCCCTTTCTCCAAGGACGTGCCTGGGAAAATGTCTAGAGGGATCTCTTTACTTTTCTTTCTCAGATTCCACTGTAGTAATGGGTCTCCTACAAGCAAACGTGAACGTTTTCTCAATAGAATCTCATGGCTCTGGCATTGCCTTTGGAGAACACAAGATTTCCAAAGTATTCAACAAAAATCCTCCCAATACAACACTCACAGCAATACCATCCCAGAGTGTGGTCCAAAACAAATTGAGAAGTTGCCTGTAAAACAGCTTCAAGATGTTCAGAAGGTGTCAAAAATGGCAGGAGGATCTGACACTCATCAAAGCATTCAGTTAACCAATCCCACAATCTCCAGGGCTTTAATAATATACAAACTGCAAGAATCGAGGGTAACAGATTGATTGACTTTGACTCCAAAGGTGCTGATGACGAGCAGGAGCAGGAGCGTGTCCCAGACACAATTATGTACAGGCAGCTCCGAATAACAGTAGCCAGTCTCCGCGCAGCACTTTGCATAGAGTGGTAATTTGCATCATCCAAGTGTTTTGCAGAGCTTTACCAAAAGTATTTTAAGTGTGAACAAATAGTAGAAACTGCAGTTGGGAAAGCTGGATGGCGTTCACCTTCCCATGGGGAGCAGGGAATTTTGGCTTTAGGACCAGATCTGCTCCCTGCTTTTGGCGCATTGCAGGACTCTTACCCGAGGCCCTTGCTCCTTCATGTTGGAAGCAGCTCCAGCCTCAAGTGCCAGTTCGGCCACCTGAATGGAAAGCTCTAGCTCCTTGACAGCCAACAAGCCCTGAGCTCTTGCATTTTTATGGCGCCTCACACATCCACACTTTCTCTTTACTCTTTCTCCTCCCACCTCTCTGGATACCCCTCCCAGGGCCCTCCCTGGATGCCTCCTCTTCTGTGCACCTTCACCTATTCACATGTCATCCTTCCCTTCGGGTCCCTGCTTTTGTCACTCATTATTTCCATGCTAGACAAGCTTGCACATTCTCTTGGCTTCAACCTGCACATTGAGGTCTCCCAAATCCACAGTCCCAGGTAAGTGCTCACCCACCATGTCTCCATTGTTCCAGGACCTGTTCAACCCCACACGCCCTGGTATTCTGGTCTTTGGCCTTTTTGTTGGAATACCCCATTGCTCTGTCTGCCTTGGTCCTGCAATTTTGCCTAACTCAGAAGTCAGCCCAATGTGGTAAAAGTGCATGGGGTCCAAAAGGGAAGCTGGGGTGAGGAGGCTTCAGTTTTCGTTCTGCTACTGAGGATCTTGTGTGTCTGTATCATCCATCTTTGCCCTAAGTTTCCTCATCCAGACAAGACGACCAAAGCTGCAGACTACAATGAGGATTAGTATTCTGCACAGGACTTTTCTGATAATCAGCACCAAATAAGTGGCACTGATACCATGATAGTAATAATAACAACAGCACCCATGACAAACACAAATAAAAATGGAGATTGCTGTGCCCTCTGACAGTGGCCTTCCGTGGGTCCCATATTCTCTGCTTCCTCCTGTTGGTCTCCCCCATCTCATCTGTGCAATTAGAGTAATCTCTTTACCCACTCCCAAGAATTCCCAGTATGTGGCAGGAAGTTCCCCTAATAATCAAAACCATTAGATGCTCTGTTTCTCCATTAGCTTTTCAAACACCTGATTTCTAAAACTACCTCTGTTCTCAGATGTTTGGGAAGATGATGACAGCTACACTGGCTCAAGGGCCCTGGGGAAACTGGTGAAGCAAGGGATTTCTCTGGGGTCCAAAAGGGAAAACAAGACAGAGCAGAACTGAAAGAGAGCAGAGATGCCCTGGGGCTGGATGTTCTGTCCTTGATCTTGGAGCCCAGAGCTCTCAAGTGGATGTGGTTGTGCACCTGATATCCATCTCAAGGGAGAAGGATGTCCTCTAGGTTCTCTCATTTCCCTTAGAAACACCTTGGAAATAATTGTGACCTTATAGAAGCATTTGGGAACTCCATCCTCTCGGTTTGACAGGGCTTTCATTTCTTAAATTTTGATCCAATTGAATGAAAGAAATAGTTTCAATAACTTCTCATCAACTCATCTTTCTGAGCTTCAGGAAATGCCCATCTTCCTTCCGGAGACCCATAATTTGGTGAGCAAAGCCTTGTGACTGCCATCCACATCCTTCCTGCCTTCATAGAGACCAGTCACACTCTCCATCACCCTTCATCTTTTCAGCCAAAAAAGCCAGCACTCCAAGAAAGCACCATTAAGGTGGAGCTTAGCATAGCATCCGGCAGTGGAACTAATCACTCACCCAACATGGCACCACACTCGGAAGACACACCACCAAACACACTCCCTCAACTTTTCCTGTTCTTGGTTCACATAGAAAACGATACCCTGAACGTGGCTCCCTGGAGTAAATTGGAGAAACTGGTCGCAGCTGGAGGCCACAATTCTGAAGAGCCCCAGGACCTGCCTGTTGCCCCAAGAACCAAGGGGATCCATGTCTCAGACACACCTGCAACCCATTTGTAGCAGCTCAGCCTGCCCTGGCACCCCATTGAGAAGCTATACCTAGAAGACAGTCTTATTGCCTGGGAGACCAATAGAATGTTCATTCCATTAAATAAGATCTCCTCTTCAGAAAGTCCCAAGTCTATTTTTCACCTCGGTGCTAGCTGCTCTGAAATATGTTTCCCATCCAGTAGTCTGTGCTTTGTCATGCTCAGCAAGGAGGATGACCTGGTGGCCACAGCAAGGAATCAGGAGCCCTGTGGATTCTGAATTTATGATTCAGCAGCCCAGCTTCTGACTTACTCACATTAGGTGACCTGTGGAAACCACCGAACTTTGACAGGTCCTAATCAGACAAGCCGGAAAATGATATCAGAATAGGTTTCTTCTGGAAACCAAACACGGTGTGAAAATTGAGACTTCCTGAGCAGATAAATTAGAAGCAAGCTCTACAGGAGGAGCATGACGAAAGCCATATGTTCAACATCAGCAGATGCAAGAGAGAAAATAACCACAACCTATAATAGCACACAGCGTCACAGTCTTTCATACCTATAAATTGCTGAGCTGTCAGTGATCTCACCTGGCCCCTGTCCCTTCTGTGCCACAAACACCACAGTCCATGGACGCTGAACCAGGCAACCCTGGGTGGAATCCTGGCTCTAATGCATCTTAGCTGTTCTTCCTCCCTCTGGCTCCTAATTTTTTACTATTGCTAAGAGAAGTTTTCTAAACAGAAAGAACATGATTTTAAAGAGGAGAAGAAATCTTAGAACATTAGGAAGAAAGAACAATGGAAAGAGAAAAAACATGGGTAACTATCTTCCCTTTTCTTCTTGAGTTTTTAAAACTGGTTTTCAATGTATGTAGAGGAAGTACTTAAGACAATTTAAATGTGGAAGGGTCAACAGATCTCAGGAGAGGTATGATGTGTATAAGATGTCTATATATATAAGTAAGTAATGCCCTTAAAAATTTTATCCAAAATGATATATTCAAATACATTAAATTATCAATAAAATGGAATGGAATTCTAACAGACATTTAAATAACCCCCAAGATGCTAAAAGAACAAAAACAGAAAAATGAACCACAGAGGGAACAAAAAGAAAGCAAAACTTTTTAAAATGTCAAATTTAAGTACTAAAATATAATTACAGTAAATGTAAACAGTATAAATACATCAACTAGCACATATTATATAAGAGCAGTTAAACACCCCCTTTTTGTTGTTGTTGATGAGTAACTGGTCCATGGTCACAGTCAGTGAGAGCCCAAGCTCCAAAGAATGGAGAGCTAAGTGTCTGAGCAAAGACAGACAGGGTCAGGCCGCCAGCAGCTTCCTGCCTGCTCAAAACCATTTGCACCCAATGGTCTGACATCCTGCACATGCACTTATTAAGCAAATGAGAACAACACTATTTCAAAGTCTGAAGTTCATTCTTGTGGAGTGCTAATTTTCTGGGCCTTTTAGTCATTCAAATATTAATGTGAATTAATTCAGTAGAATACTTTCCAGCTGAAAAAGCACTTTGCATTGGGGCGCTAATTGGAGAAGCTAGGGCCAGAGAGAGCTAGTTGAGACCTCTGTCAGTAAGAAGGCTATCAAGGCTCCTCTATTACAGAGTTTTACTGTTGCCACGGGCGGTAAATTCAGAGAGTCCAGCAGACCACACCCAGCCTTGGTGACTGCATATATGAGGGAGGGGATATGTCAGAAAGATCACTGACCATACTTCACCCCTCCCTTCTGGAAGGAGCTTGAGTTTTAACCTTACACAGAAATGTGTACATTAAAATAGAAACAGGGTCCCATGGATTGTGATAGCATCATGAAGCAGACTCCTATCCAGGGTGGCTAAAATATGAGCTCCTCCTCTCTTCTTGCTTCATTCAAGTCCCTCTTCCTGTCCCAGGGGGCTCATGGTCCACACACATCTGCATCCACACCATCTGTGGTCCATCCTGTTCAACATTACCCTCAGCTTCCCTCTCCGGGTTACGTGCCGTCTGTATATTGCTATCTCTGCACGCCCCAGGGCTCCCCTAGCAGCCCCTGCCCTGCTGCTCCCTTGACATACAGGAAGCTTCCACAGCTACCAGAACAGCCTGGGCTATGCGGCTGCAACAGATTGCCCTCACATCCAGGATTTACCACAGCAGAAAGCTTTGCCTCACTCTTGCCACAAGTCCATTCCAGATCGTAGTCCCTCCAGGGCCCAGGCTGGCTGAGGCTCACCCTGAAGCTGTCCTGTACAGAGAATGCAGAGTTCTCAGCTGCCACACAGAGCCAGGCAAGAGAGACACTAGCAGTGTAGCCAGGGGGCTTTTCGTTGCCTCCACCTTTGGCTCACATTGCACAACCAAAGCCATCACATGGACTCGCCTAACTGCTGGGGGATGGGGGTCTTAGAGGCAAATAAAATATTCAGTGAACCCTGCCGTCACAGAGGTGTTGAAAATCGAAATTGCACCCAAATATTACATAACTGGTTTCGATTATCATCTCAACCCAGTGGGTATATAAATACCAAAATAGCTGTGTTTTGTTCCTATCACTAATTGCAGCTGTGATCTCCTAAGCTCCCTCTTCTTGTCACTTAACCCCCTCTCAGGCAGACCCCACAACTTTTCTACGATTTACATTTATTATCAGGCCAGTACCATCCAGTGTCGGGTGGAGCTTCCCTCTAAAACCCAGTGCACATTTCCTTCCACCCTTCACTTTCTGGAGGGGTTGGGGTAGCAGGGGTGGATTTGGCTTCCCCTGCCACCTTTCCTGCCATTCTCACCCCGTGGAGCAGAGAAGAGTCAGAGAAGGGTTTGGTGCTCTGCAGCTGACATATTTAAATTCTTGATAGTTCTATTATTGAGTTTTCATTTAATACGTGTTATGGGTTGAACTCTGTCCCCACTCTCCCCAATTTATATATCAAAGTACCAACTCCCAGTACCTAAGGATGTGAGTGGATTTGGAAACCCGGTCATTGGAGATGGAATTAGTTAAATTAAAATAAGGTGCAATTAGAATAGAGTGGGGCCCTAATCCAAAATTACTGGTGTCCTTATAAGAAGGGAAAATTGGGACACAGACATATTCAGAAAGAAGACAAATTGAAGACCCAGGGACAATACCTTCTACAAGCCAAAGAGTGTCTGCAGCCACCAGGAGTCAGGAGAGAGGCCTGGGACAAATTCTCCCTTACAGCCCTTGGAAGGAAGCAGCCCTGCTGACACCTTTGCCTCAGACTTCTGACCTCCAGAACCGTGAGACAATACATTCCTGAAGCCACCTGGCTAGTGGGTAAGGCAGCCCTAGGAAGCAAGCCATGAATGGAGTCCATGAGACAGACGGTGCTCACGCATTAGGGACTTGGTGCCTCAGATTACATGTCTCCAAGATACCTCCCTGCCTCCCCAGAATGGCCTCTTGGCCATCCCCAAACCTACTCAGTGGCCTTGACCACTCTTCCTCTCATGTAGGGGCTGGGGAGGCTTGGGGGCATATGCTCCTCACACAGTGAGTCACATTGTCCACACTGGATGCCTATGATGGTCTGCACTTGCCCTGCAAGTATTCCCATGTCCAGAAAAGGGAAATTAAATGGCAAGTTGGAAACACCAGACAAAGTTTAAGGAGAGATCACAGAAGTGAAGAAAATGCTATTCTCTGCTCTTTGAATGTGGGGCCTTTCATCTTCATTTTGCATAAGCCTCACAAATTATGTAGCCAGCATGGTGGAAAATAATAATGAAGTCTTGGTACATTAAGAGAAGCAAAAACAAAAAGAAGAAGAGGAGGAGGAGGATAAGGAGGAGGAAGGAGGAGGAGGAGGAGGAGGAGGAGGAGGAGGAGGAGGAGGAGGAGGAGGGGAAGTATTGGTGGTTTTAAAATCCCAGGTTCTAGGTATTCCTGAGATCTGGAGCTAAGGCCTCTTTGAGAAACACCAGTATCTTCATAATACATTCCTCATTTATTTAATGTAATTGAGAGAGTTGTTCCATAATCTATAACCAAAAGAGTCATAGCTAATACTAGCACCGCTGCATTTATGTGAATTTGGATTCTCTGAATTTGGAACAGCACAAAATTCATATATACATATTGCCGCAGTCCGGCTGCAGCAAAATAACCAGGGGGTGATGAACAACTTGTGTAGATTGATACAGCAGGAGTGGGAGCTGTTTATTGTAGGACAGGAGGGGTATATATACATTACACACAGCTTATCTTAATTAACATAAACTAGATACAGCAGTCAACCAATAAGGAATCTCCACACTTAATGGCTCCCTGGCATTACTTCATAAACCACTCCCCCTGGCAATATGCCAGGCGCCATCTTGACTTGTTTACAGACCCTAACACATATAATTTCATAAGCAAATTTTGAAATTATGTGAATTCCTCTGAATTTTTTGAAAATTCCTCTGGATCATATAATTTCCAAGCCATCTGGTTGGTTGGATTATGAACTATGTGTCACATTAAGATAACATGGTAAAACCTTTTTGTCTGTTAATAAAAATCCACCATATTTTAACAATATCAATAAATCACATTATTGTTATTTGCACGCACAACTTGTGTGAATTACTGAGCACTTGCTATTATTATAACTAAAAATCTTTGTTTACCTCTTATAGCTGTATCAGCCAAGCACTCATTAAGTGATAATCATGTTAGCAGTGATAATACTTTAGAAAAGAAATGACATGCAATAGCATCCCATGAAGAAAAATAGACAACTAATTTAGCAGGGAACAGTGTGAGAGGGACTACAGGGGATACTAGCAAAGCAAAAGCAGAATTAAAGCAGTGGTACCTTTAAGCTCACAAAAAACAGTCCTACAAATCCAAAGATAATGGAAATTTTGATGCTGACACAGCTGCCCAGGAATGTCATGTAATATGCCCCAAACTCCAAAAGTTGAAATTTACAACCTTCAAGAATACATTCTCTCCACTTTATACACTAATAATTTTATTTATCAAGGAGTAATTTATAGGAAAATTAGTCTTGAATTATGTAAGACCTGAATTAGGCAAGGCCTTCAGGAATGTGCACTCACACACAATGTGGCCACTCAGAACCGCCTCCTCCTTGGCTTGGAAGACAAACACAGGCCATGCCAGGAGAGTGTGTCTGGGACAGGCCCTCCTAGCTTCTTGGCTTGCCATCAAAGCCTGTCAAAGGGCAGCTCCCCATCACCAGCCTCGCAAAGGAAAGCTGAGAAAACATCTTCCCAGGAGCTGAGTGATGGCCAACACGCGTATCCCCATCTCACACCAGAGCAGTGTCCAAGAAGTGACAGGCCAGGCTGGGCAGGACACCCAGCTCTCAGCCAGCGTCTTCATACCCTGCAGAGGATGCCTGAGTCCCAGCTGTGGCAAGTCCTGCCTGGCAAGGGCCGCCTGTTTGCCCTCTTTGTCACGTGAAAGCAGCAATTTCATCATGTGAGCAGCCTCTTGGGAGAAACACATTTTCTCCCTACAACGAGCAGATGCCACACAGATTTGGTACATCATTTGTAAATGATTTCAAAGTTTATTTGCCTACTCCAAGGAGATTACTGGAATCTCCAATTTCATTTTAATGTAATTGTTTCCATGCTCCATAGGAAGTTTTGGCAGCAATAGCAATCACCTCTGATGTCTAATTAGATGGTAGAGCACCCGCAACCCCGCTGAACACAGCCTCTGTGCTAGGGCCGTCACCCGCCAAGGCCCTGCACTTCTGCTATGACTCCATTCAACAAGAACAAGTCTACTGAGCCTTCCAGGTTCCAAGAAGTCACTTAACCTGTGGATGAGACAGAATTGACAACGACATATAGACTTCGCCCTCAACAAGCTGATATAGTACGCTTTGGCCTTCATTTTTTGTGACTATAGAATCTATCTTCAAATGACTTCTTATGACTGTGCATTAAATAATTATACACAGATTGCAATATAAAATAGCAAAGTATACAGCCATGTTGTCAAAACAAGGGGACAGAGCTCCAGAAATGTCCTCCCTAGTCTCTCAAACTCCACCCATGAAGACAAGACCTCCAGAAGACCCTCCCTTGAGAATAGTGTGCAGATTCACAGCCTGTAACTCCTAAAAGATGCAGAGCCATGACATGCTTTACAGAAACACAAAATGCCCTAAAAGAGTTGCAGTGAAGATCAATTAACCAATGAAATGAATGCCTGAGAAATGTAAGCAAGACTGCTCAAAGCTGAATCGTTCATCATTAGAACATCCAGATAGCCTGGTGCAGGAGATCTACCAGGAAAATTAAAAAAAAAAAAATTGTCTACACACACATAGAGCTGGTTTCCAGCTTAGAGCTACTGCACTAGCTGGTCCGTGTGCCTGGAGCACCTTTCTCATACATCTCTGCGAGGACAGCTCCTTCTTGGCAATCTATCTCAGTTCAAGGGAACGCTGAAGTGACCAAGTCTGACCAGCTCTCAGACACTCTCCCAGACATCACTTTATTTTATATTAAAATTAGCACTTATCATATCTAATATTTTTATTGGTGCACTGTGTGTCTCCTGCTGCTACTAGTAGGACAAGTGTGCCATGAGGGTAGAGAACTCTCCGTGCTCCTGGTCACTGCTCTAACCACAGAGTTTAAAACTGTGCCTGGCCCATACAAGACAATGAATCAACATTCATGGCGTAAATGGATAAGTGGGTGGTAAAGTGCCTTCTACTCCTTTGCATAACCATGGGTCCCCAAGGCCCTGTAATGATGATGGAATTGCAGTAACCACAACCCTAGTGATAGGTCCGAGGCCTGGGGACATGAATTACATAGGGCAAATGAAAGTCCCTAGAGAGCTGCATGCATGGATACTAGCAAAGGGACATTTCAGAGATGCTCAAGGGTCTGTGCAGGCAAGAGGGAAAAAATGCCTTACTGTCCACACTCTTCTAGGTGTGAAGCCAGACCAGGGAGTAGGAGAAATGTCACACTGCCTCTGTCCCCTCTCATCCTCTGGCTCCCTCATGTTGCCTTGATGCCAAATCAAGGCTGGCAGATGCCCAGAGGTGCTCAACCCACGGATGGGGAGGAGGACACTCCTCTGGCTCTGGTGCCAGGCTGCCCTCACTGTCTGCTATGCACAGCCGGAGCTGGACCCAGGACCTGCCAACCAGCTGGAGAGGGGTTGCTAGGGCAGCTGGCTACAGAGCCCAGGGCAGTTGACTGCCAAGACTGCTCCTGAGAGGATGTGAACTTTCCACACTAGTGGCCATTCCCTGTGTCTTCAATCCAGCCATCTCTCATAGGAAGTATCCAAGAGGATGAGGAAAAATTCACCAGAGGCGTTCTGCCTGGGACTGAGTGGAACAAGGCTTCCATCAGACAATTCAGGGTGGATTTCCCGGTAGGAGTCCTGCTGACCATCAGGGATGGGCAGGATTACTCACCGCCTTCTCACTGTCTACAACTACATGGGACTACCATTTCATAGGAGCCATGACCCAGGGTCATTGGAGATGGATTCTTTAAATTAAAATGAGGTGCAATTAGAATAAAGTGGGGCCCTAATCCAAAATTACTAGTATCCTTATAAGACTAGTGTCCTTAGTCTACAGAGATGTGACTAAGAATAGACCTAAGTACCCACTGGCCTGGCGACGGGTCCTGGAGTGTCCCTGATACCACTCTGAAACAGAAATTCTGAACTTCCACTAGACCACTAAACTGAAAGAAAGTGCTGGATAAGGAGAGGTGAGTACAGAAGGAGAAAAAAATAATACACCAAAACGTTATGTGCATAAAGTGAGAGTGTGAATCCCAAATCCAATGCACGGGAAGAAATCCGAAGCTCAGAAGAAAGCTAATGATATCAAAGTGTGGATCACGCCAGATGAAGGTAGTTTTATGGAAGTGTTTTAAAAGACTTCAAAATAAATCATGGTCTTTAGGATATTCAGTGATGAGTGAAGAGATAACAATCATTTTTTAACAAGCAAGAAATTTCAAACAAAGGCAGAAGTGAAACAAGAATAAGGAAAGGGAGGGTGAGCTGAGTTATTAATGATGTTGAAAATCAGCTTTCCAGAAGAAACTGGCAGGAAGAGGGGTAAGAAGCATGTTATGCTGAGAAACTGGAACACACATGAGGATTTCCTTCATGTCTTCCATTTGCCTGAGTGTTGAGTTCTGGGGAAAGAGACCTGGCACAACCCTGCACAGGTAGAGAGTGACCCTGATTCATTGGAGACCCTGAATCTGCTCAGTGACGCTACTGTACTGCATGTTCTCCAATTAGAAGTTGCTTTGATCTCTCTTGAGCCCCTTGGGCTGTCCCATCCTCCTAGACGTTCTATAGCCATCTATGTCTACAACTGATAAGACAATCAGAAGAGACCATGGCAGCCAGTGTCCAGGGATAGGCTGATGTTATAGTTTGGGTCTTGCATGGCCCCCAGGAGCCCATGTGTGGAAGACCTGGTGGTCAGCCCATGGTGTTAGTAGGAGGTTGTAGAACCTTCAGGAGGTAGGGCCTATTAGAAGGAAGTTAGGTCATTGGGGGTGTGCCCTTGAAGAAAATGTTGGGACTCCAGTCCCTCTCCTATTTCTTTTTTTGTTTGTTTGTTTCCAAGATGCCTCCTCCTTCATGTGCTCCCACCATGACATCTGTGCTTCCAAGACCCAAAGTAACAAGGCCAAATGACCATGGATTGAATTTTCTGAAATCATGAGCCAAAATAAACCTCTCCTCCTTTTAAGTTGATTATCTCAGATATTTTGTCACAGTGACAGAAAGCTGACTAGCAAAATTAGCATCATCATACTTAAAGATGAGCTGGGGGTGTACCTCAGTGGTAAAGCAGGTGCTTAGCATGTAAGAGATCCCATGAGCACATTAAATCATGCACACACACACACACACACACACACACACAAACACATGCACACATACACATGTGCAAAGATGCTTAAAGATAATATTGGTTTGAGCCACAACCATTTTACATACTGAACAATTTGGTGGTGGTGAGTTACCTAAATACCTGCCTTAATGACTGAGTGTATCTTGGTTGTTTCAGCCACCAGAAGATGCAGTTAAAATTCTACCTCAAAGACAAGTCACCACCTACCCACAGTGATTCACACAAGGTTGACACAATAGTCCAGCTAGAGCTGCTCATCCAGCCCTTCCCACAGTACCTGGAACTCAACCTTCAGCATGTATGTAACTTTCCTTTCACCTGCAAAAACCTTGAGGCACGTGTATATTTTTTTAAAGAAGCAAATACTTTTCCTTTTGCGTTTTTTTCTGGTTACAAAAGCAGTAATCCTCATAGGGTATAATGGCGAATTATTTACTGTCTAATTGCAGAGATAACTCCATAAGCTTTTTGGTAAACATCTTTTTCAGCCATTTTTCTGTGTATATGTATGTTCCTTTTCCAAAAACATGATCGCATCCTATGCAACATGACGTGGCTTCCTTTTTACTTAAAAAGCCTTTCATGGATGCTTCCACCAGAAACGGCAGCTCTGCACCACCCTGGATGCTCTTGTCTTCATTTGCTCATCATAAACTGAAGCCCAGAAAGGTACTCCTCTCTGCTCAAGTCACTTGGTTCCCAAATGGCAGAGCTAGGATCTGAATCCAGATCTCCCAATGTCAAACACAATGTGCTCTACTTCTCCTAAGTCACTGGGTTAATTCTTAATCAAAAGGCCAAGAATACCACCGCTGAGGGGATCATGGGCTCAAGGTCCTCAGGATTTACATGATTCTGTGAGAATGCAAAAAGTAAAAGGAAGCATAAGTTTTTGGCAGTTGTCCAGAACACTGGTTAAGCTCTTCATCTGTCCAAACTGTCAAGAAGCATGGGGAATCAGGACCTGGGAGAGGAAGTGGAAACATTTCCAAGCTAGCATTTATATTTATGAGCAAAACCCCTTCTCTCTTCTTGAGGGAAGAAAGGCGCTGAAGACCCAATGGCATGAGGCAGCTTTCACTCCACACTACCTTTCCCAGGGAGTGAGAGCCACCAGCTTTGGTGCCCCCTTCCCCTGGCACCAGAAGTCATAGAGATGATGTCTCTGATTTTGAAGTAGAGAAGAGAAGATCTGTGGGGTTTTTTTTTGTTGTTGTTGTTGTTTTGTTTTTTTGTGAATCTATTTTCTTTTTTGTTTGTTTGTTTGTTTTAATTTTTATTGTTGGTTGTTCAAAACATTACATAGTTCTTGACATATCATATTTCACACTTTGATTCAAGTGGGTTATGAACTCCCCTTTTTACCCCGTATACAGATTGCAGAATCACATCAGTTACACATCCATTGTTTTGAGGAGGTGGGATCCGTGGTTGATCACTAGAGCAGGGGTTGCTAAGCTCAGCTATACACCCTGACTCAGGGATGACAGAAAAGATTCCTTTTCCCCCAAATCTGTGTTTTGCAAGAAACCCTTATTTACGTTCTGAAATTGATACTCAATAGGAAGAATTCTAAAAGGCATTGTAATTATTATTGTTGATCTTCAGGTGCTAAGAACTTGACATATTCAACCCTCATTCCGACCTTTGAACTAACCAGTGAAGAAAGGATTATTTTTATGCCAACTTTTCAAAGGAGGAAACTCAGACTCCGAAAGAGATTCCCAAGGCCCCACACTCAGTGTGTACAATGAGAACCAGTATCTTTGCTTGCTTTTCAGACATTATTTGAGGGAGAGAAACCCACCTCCTCTATCCC
Source organism: Marmota flaviventris (assembly GCF_047511675.1). NCBI lineage: Eukaryota > Metazoa > Chordata > Mammalia > Rodentia > Sciuridae > Marmota > Marmota flaviventris. The sequence continues at coordinate 12,813 of NW_027287808.1, read as the reverse complement.
AGGCTGAATTACTCTACTCCCCACTATTGGGGAAGACATGCACAGGAATTGCCTCCTGACTCAGTTGTGACTGACACAGCTGTGACATTGCAGAACATGGTTGTTCTGGTCACTTCTTAGACTAACTTTTGTACCAGAAAATTGATGGGATCTCTGGTCATCTTCCTTAGGATTTTTTATTCAAGAACCCTAAATCATTTTTAAAAGATTGTTGTTTTTCATGATATCATTCAAGATGATTTTTAAAATTAAAATTCCTGAGTTACAAGTTCCCTTAAAAATCATCTAGTTAGATCCTTTTATTGAGCAAGTGGAAAACCTAGTCCCAGCACTCTTTCTGGGTTCATCATGGCTGTTTCTCATGCATGACATCCCCGCAAGAATGAGACTCGGAGCAGCAACCTAGATTTTGCCCAGCTCCTCCACTTCTATCATCCATCACTGAGGGGAATGAATTTTACATCTGGCAAAATGCCCTCTGATTCTTTGTTTTCACAAAACAAGGCCAAAAATCTAATTAATCCCATGCTCGGTTTTTGCTTTTTTTTTTTTTTCCAGAAGGAAGACTAAAAACTCTGAGAACATGAGGAGGAGAACAACTGGAGTGTTTAGTGACTAGGAGTGGCCCAGAAGTAGGCAGGATAGATGACAATTTACACAACCAGATTCAAGCTGCAGAGGGGGTCCTTTCCTCCTGATCTCCTGCAGAGAATCAAAGATGCTTTATCCCCCAGAGTCTGTGAGTTTAAGCATCAGGGAACAGACACTGAGGTCCTCACAACGGTCACCATTGGAGCTGGAAGCCTGGTGACTCTGGAGGCCACAGATAAGTCCACTCAGCTTGAACAAGCAAAGCAAAACATGGGACCTCAATGGGGGAGGGGGATGACAAAGTGTCCTTATTGTGAGAGAAGGAGGTGGTGGGGAGGTCTTTACCTCTCCTTAAATGACCTCCCCTCCCCTACCCATCAGTTTTTTGCTTTCCCATGAATCTGGCAGGACCCAAAGCAACATGCCCCACCGGGACCATATGATATTTTAGTGCCCTTCAGTTGTAGTTAGAGGGACTAAGCCAGTGGCATGCGAAAGGGCTCATTTTCCATGACAGACTCTAGAAGATTCTTCTGTTTCTTTATTAACCCAACTACATACATAATGAAAAAGCAGAATTGATAGTGCAGAAGTGAACATTTGCTCATTAAAGATGTTGCACATCCCAGCAGCAGGGCCTTCCAATGGTAACTATTATATCCAACATCAACTCCAAAGGTGGGAAGAAGTTGTCCCATTTTACAAAGGAAGACACAGACACCTGGAATCCAAAGTACTTTGGATATCAAGTTAGTGAGCAAAGCTGCTCAGCCTTGAATCTCAGCCATTGACCCCCAGAGCTCTTTCTTTCCCTCCATCTTCCCATGCTGGGGGAGGAGAAGAGAAATTGTGGTTTCTTTGAAACACAGAACACATAATTTGGGGATGTTCTCCAGTAGGCTGGGCCCAAATCCACATCAAGCAGCTTTGAATGCTTGCAGTCTATGGATTGTTCTTGGGCCTTTCTGATTTGTCCTGCTGCAGCAGAGGCAGAGCACCAGCAATATTTGGTTTAAATGAATGCCAGACCAGGCTGTAACTCAAAGAAATGCATGAAGAATATCAGTTTCACTTTCTGTCTTATGTTTAAAACAAGGCTTTTCCCCCAACAAATATTTGCTGCTGAAGACGCCCTTCCTAAGCCCCCAGTTATGATTTTGTGACTCAAGAAACCATGTGGTCTGATTAATTTTAACCTTCACAAACCTACCAGTTGTAGAGCATTTCAGCCTAAATCACAAGAAAACTAACTGTTCAGTTTGAAACTTGCCAATTTTCATTGTGGATTTTCTCCCTTTTTTAACCTATGTTCAAAATGAAGAAATGTGATTTCAGAAGATTAATAACCATGAGATGATGTATTTTCATTTAATCTTAAGGGCTAGGCTTAAATTATTTCAGTAATATTGCCTTCCTCCAAAAAAAAATGTTTTGTATCGGTTGAAATAACTTAATTCTCATACCTATCAGGGGTCAGAGGTCATCTATCCCAAATGTTGCTTCTTACCAACCAGGAAGCATCGCCTGGGTGGGCCAGAGAAGCCTGGAGCTGGGACCCAGGGCAGTCCACCCTGGGACACGCAGCTGCCGGAGCCTGGGCCATGAAGGATTTCTGTTTGCTGTGCTGATGGTAGTGATTTAGAGGATGAGTTATTTTTTGTTTTCAGTTTTTTCCCTCCTTTTTGCAAAATAGATATGTTCTTATAGGGAGTTCTTAGAATGGACGAAAAATTGTCCCTATCTCAGATGTGGATGCTCAGGCCTGGACCATACAGTCAGGTGTGAGTCCTTAGAAGAGAGGCCCACAGGCTGAAGCTGAAGGGGCTCTTTGGCCTGACCAGGGGAAATGTATAGCAGGAGGACTTGTGGAAGCAAAGTCCCACAAGTCCCTAGATGATGCCTGCACACATAGTCCCTGCCCACTCCATCCTCCTCCTCCCCTAACTCCTCCTGCCAGATACTCCCAGGGAAAGTTCTTCACTCTTCCTTACCCATAGGCTGTGAAGTCATCCCTGAGGTTACATGAGACATCCCCAGGGACTATCAGAAATACTTGAAAAGTGAAAGGGGTCCTTGGTTATAAAGTAAGGGAAGAACCAGCGAAATTTGTATGGCAGTAGGTTTGCATCTTATTTGATCATTAGGATCCAATGTCAGCCCCAAAGTATCCACTGGGTATAGCCAAATTGCCTATACTCTACATGATGTAAGGTCATTTGTTTAAAAAGAACATTTTAACAGCAAATAACATTTTTATAGAGGCATTCAGCATATGACAATACATAATCAAAATGTGATTTTGTTGAACTTCTGATTATATAAAAAGAAGCCCATTGTTGAGTGAGGGCTAAATGCATGCATGGAAGAGCAGCTATGGTTTTGATACAGTGACCTTCACCAAACTACAATCCAAGGAACAGTGAACACTGGGAATAGAGAGTCAGTAGAGGTGGATCTGAAACTGAAGCTCAAAGGCCTCTTGCTTTCTGAAATATGTAGCATGAAGACTCCAACCTGCATTCTTGTGCTTAAAAAATACTGTGTTCAAAGGCTGGTCCTCTCCCTCTTATCTTATAACCTCTGATGTGAGCAGTGAGGACAGTAGCTACAGGCATGATAACCAAAGAGTGGACTGAAGTTTACCAAGCACTGGCAGTGGAGACTAGAAATGAAGTCTAGGGGCTCCCATGCAGAGGACTCACCATTAATCCTGATGCTGAATCTTTCTCCAGAATCCCCCACCACCTGTGCCTTCACCTGTAGCTAAGCATCTTTCCCAAGTCTCCCCCTGCACTGCCACCTAATTGCAGAGAGATGGAGAGGCACAGGAACTGGACCTAAATAAAGGGCACTGAGCCATAAGCCAAGACGAGGCATGGACGTTCTGAGGAATGGGAGCAGAACACCCACACGAAGGTTAATGTCAGCACCTGCTCCATGATATGAAGATAAAACCATGGGACCCTGGATTTTATGCCATGTGTCAGCACAAATCCTCTTCGTGCAAATTTGAGGGACAGGAGGAGTCAGAGGTTTCCACCCTCATGCCTCCAGGCCTCTGGCCTATGACATGTGATGGAGGCTGATGTTAAGCAAAATCCTTTATTCATTTCCAAACTCCAAGTTTCCTCCATTGTCCAACTTATACCTCACCCTTGCAGGGAGGGGGTAATTAGGAAAAAAATTAACAAGGAAGAGAAAACGAAGAAGAGCAAAGGGACGCTAGGACAGAAATTTCTGAGTCAGGCATGGGCCTGGCCCTGGTCCGCTGTGTGGAGCTCCTCCCCAAATTCACAGCAGCAGTCTAATCACGAGAAGAACATCGGGCAAACCCAAACAGAGGGCGCCTTCCACAATCACTCCACCAGTGCTCCCCAGTAGTTTCAAAGTCATGCAAAACAAAGGAAGACTGAGAAACTGTCACAGATGGGACGAGACTTAGGGACAACTGAGGGCAATGTGGGTGAGGTTCTGGAAGAGAGAAAGGACATTTGTGGGAAACTGGTGGAATTCAAATAAAGTATGTAGTTTGTTAACAATGATGCAACGTGTTAATTTTGACAAATGCACTATAGTTATATAAGATTTTGGAGAATGGGAACAAGGAGCAAAAGAGACCTGGTAGATTAGATATTATATGCTTGCAACCTCTATGTCATTGGAGCCTGATAATAATTCCAGAAGGCAAGCAGAAATACTACTTCTATTCACAGGTTGTAGGTGAGAAAAGAGAGATCCAGAGATGTCAAGGAACCTGCCAAAGGCTACGGATGAGGAAATTGGTGGGGCTGGGCTAACACTGAATTTTCTAGGCCCGCCTTCTCCACACATCACACTCCCATTTGGTTGATAACTAATGCGTTCCATCCGTGCCTACCAAGCACAAGCCCAGTCTGTCTTTAAGACTTCTTAATATTTCTCAATGAAGAGAATTTTGAGCAGGACTTGAACCTGCAGAAGTCACCCATGAACCAGTAAAAATCTGGCTGCCCCAGGACAAAAGAGGCTGAGCTATCAGGAACCGCAATGTGAGCCTTCCTGCGAGAAGGCTAAAATCCTGATGAAATGAAGTGAGTTCCTGGGTGCAGTCTTATATTTGTTTAGTCTGCACAGATGCACAAATCTGCTTCCTGAATTGTGTTGATCAAAGCTTTCTCCACCCAAACAATAAGACTGTATGCCCCTAACTGCTAAGGTACCTCCCTTCAGCATTTTTAAAGTCTTGTTTAGTAAAGATAGTGCGTGATTTCTGAGATCCAGGAAATAATGATCATACAGCAAGCATTCAGTGTATCTGATTAAGAGTCACAACGTCAAAAAGTCAAGGTAAGTGTGAGAGGTGGGTCAGGGAATCCTGGATAATGGGCTCTTTATTACTTCACTTTATTATTACAACATTGTGGTTGTAAACTCTCCACTTTCAGAATATAAAAAATACTTGATTTGATAATATGAAAAGACTTTATTTCTGTTACTTCAATCATATTTGCTTATTTCTGAATTAAACATTATCCATTCTTGCAACCAATTAGGGTTTAGATAAGGAGCTACAATTCATTCTTATATGAATTCATTCAAAAACATGTATTAAGCACCTATTGTGTGCAGGATACTGAACTGGAGGAAATGGCAGAACAATTAAGTTGCAGTTTCTGACTTCAGGGAGTTTACATGTAGACGAGATCCCAGACATGCAAAGGGAAAGTGCAAAATAAAAATCAGGGCAACAATTGCCACATGCCCAGCAGGTACAGGGCACCTCAGAAGAGAGCAGGAATGATTTGGCTTGGGAAGGCAAGGGAGAATTTTATAGAGAATAAGATGTTGTGTGGGTTTTGAAAGAAGAGTGAGTTCTCCAAGTGGACTGGAGGAGAAAGAGCACTCCAAAGTGACATCATTCTTGAGGACAAAAAGTAGCAGGTGTCTGCTGAAACTCAGGGGAAAATGGCCTGTGGATTAAAATACTCATTCACTAACCACAAATTCAAGGACAGAGATAACACATACCCTGAGCAAGACCTATAATCCCAAAACTCACCAGATACAGAGCAGGAGACAGAGTCTACCATCATCCCACCCTGAACGCACTTGATTTCATCTGAACTCAAACGCTAAGCGGAGTCAAGGCCTGGTAGGTACTTGGAAGGGAGAGTGAGTGGGAGGTAGAAAATGGATGGCATATTTCTGGAGGGAGAAGCTGGAGAGATGGTGAGAGAAGAGGCAGGGAAGAACCTCAGGCCAGACAGACCAGGCATACAACAGGTGTAGCCTTAAGTATCTTGTAGAGGTTCCATAATGTCCATCAAAACAATCTCACAGAGTTAGCAGAAGCAACCTGTGGCTCGCAGAGACCATTAGCAAATATCACTGAAGGAAAAAAAAAATGCAACCTATAGTCTGGAGTCCTGGCACCAAACAGTTTCCCTGGGTACCAGCCAGGAAAAGTGGCAGATCTGTATGACACTGAAAACCCTGAAGGAGCACATTAACAATCACAACACACCTTTGACCTCTGGAACTCCAGGGCTGTGCCCAGGGTTATAAAGGTCAGGTGGTGGTGTCCGCTCTCCCCAAGTTCAGCTGCTGGCTAGGGAGCTAAAAGCAGAGCATGAAGGAGAAGAGCTAGGGGTCTTCAGGTCCTATAGCATAGATGCTGCCACTGGGGATCAAGAGAGGGACAGACTGGCATGAGTCAGAACAGGTGTCTCCATCCTAGCCCTTGACTCTGAGAAAAGCAAGATCTATAACTAACATGTAGGCGCCACACTGCTGCACTGGGTGCCATTTTCATCAAAAGTAGAAACCCTCCACTTAAGAGGCTGTTAACCATTTTTAAGCCAAAGATGTCTCTCGCATTTTTTTTGAAGGTTCTGGATATCCCACCCCTCCACCCAGAATAAATGCAAATAGCCATGCACAATCCTCTTCAAACAGGTTTATAACCCCTCTATAATCAATGGCATCCAAAATCCCAGTTAAGTCCCCTATTCTGTACCTAGTTCCTTTAGGGCTTTTAGCCCAGTCCTCCAAGTGAGATAGACTTGGCACACTGGAGGGAGAGCCCTGGGGAACCACCTCTTTACACAGGTGCCCAGCCTCCACACCTGGTAAACAGGGCTGTTAAGGTCTGTCCAGCTCTGAATCCAAATCTGAGTGGAGAAAATCAATAGCATCTACAGATGGTGCACCCTGTTTGGGAGGCAGGAGGGGCTCAACCTGGCAGCACTGGGAGCACAGTTTGTCCTCCCTCTGGGTCCCTTTAGGGTCTAAAGCATAGTGCTGATGTCAGTTTTCTCACATCATAATACGAGGATCCTTCTGATATTGCCCTGAAGCATAACTTCCCAGTAAAAAGGATCTAACAAGTCACAAAATCAGGCTGGCTGAATAAGAAGCCCCGAAGCACTCTGAACCCTGCTGAGGCAGTCCTGCATGGGTCAAGGTCGACTGGAGCCCTACAGGATACTGAGCCTCCATCTGCCCTCACCCTTCTTTGGCGTTCTTCTTGTCTTCTCTTTCACGTGTGTCAATATCTGACAGCTTTCTTTATTTTTTTTTTCTTTTCCTAATTAATTTTTCAAAAGAAAACACAAAGCACTCAACTTTTTTTTTAACTGATTTATCCCCATCGCTGTGAGCCTGAAATTCCTGGGTCTAAAATGTGCGGGATGTGTTCCTTTCCTTCCAGTTATCCCCTCCTCCTGCAGACAAAGGGAGGCCCAGAGTCCAGCCACTCTTAGCCCACTCCTCCAAGCAACAAGTGCCTCATCTTAAAAGTTACCAGAGAATCCAAATACCCCATTCTTCTCCATATTGCAAAGCCAGAGCCATTGAATAAGCCTCTCTATTAGGGAAGGGAAAATTGCATTCCTAGAGGCAGGCAGCAGGAGGCAGCGGCTCTTCCAGCGTAATGACTTGCAAATCAAAAGCATGAAAACCAGAAAGCACCTTTTGAACCTCTTTCCCATCCCGCCTAGATGTCCTCATAATTTTCTCCCACAGCATTCCTGTTATTTTTGCTACCAGAGCAATAACCTTCCCTGTGCATTTTTTAGATGTTGGAGGAGGAGCTGTCCAGTGATCTCAAAGCATATGTTTTTGATTCTCATAAGATTATGGATACCAAAGGAATAAAAATGGAAATCACCACTGCCAAGATATGAAAGAAAGTTTGCATAGTAAAATAATTTAAACCTAACATTTGGACCCAATAAGGCAAACGGAACGTTTTTTCCATATTTTTGGAAAATGTGCATTTTCTTCACATTAAGTGGTACCAATAAAAAATAATGATTCTCACTCAGTTTATTTCTATAAGTTAGATTGGCTTATACTTTTCCAGGACATGGTTTTGTATCAAGCTATATGGCAAACACCTGGGCATAAAATTCACTCAGCTATTTACTTCCATGTGGGAAAGAAGGGTCACCATTCCTCTCCTCTGAATCTAGAGCAAAGGTCAGTTGAAGCCAGTTAGTAGGTTCAGTGCTCTGTTTGCTGAGAATGGATGTCACATCCATAGCACAAGGAGATCCAAGAGCCAACCCAGGATAGCAGAGCACATCATGCTTCCCACCAGGAAGCCCCGTGATTCTGCATCACACACTGGGGAGAGCACGTGACTCATCAGCTAAGGAAATAGAGATGAAGAAGAGTAAAAACTATAGTCCTGGGTGAGTTCATGCATTAGTGAACTGATGGAGGGGAAATCTGTCAAATGAGAGTGGGCGACGGCAATGTTGATGGTGGATTCCTGTGGATCAGGAACTGTGTGGGATGGAGAAGAGGAACGAATGGACCTGGAGACAAGGAGAGGAAGGAAAAGCAGAAGCTAGGGAGGAGATTAATATACATGCTGGATCTAAAGCTCACGTTTAAAGAGGCTTCAAACACAAGGGCTTCCTCCAGTGCTAAAGTGGTCAGAAACAAGCCCTCGCTTGGAATGGCAAAATGACTACCAAGCTCAGAGCCGCAGGGAGGGTGCGCAGCTCCTGAGGCTTCCAGCCCCGCCGCTGCCGAAACCTGCTGTACATAAGCTACTGCTCAGTGATCAAACGTGAGCAGTTCCTTCCTCAACCACCTCTCAGGCCTGCTGGAAGGCTCAGAGCGAGATGAATGTGAATGAACTGTGAGAACCATAAAATATTCCACACATGGAGCGTGCAAAGTAGAAAGAGTACAAGGTGGTGAATTATTTATTATCCATTGGCTCACGTCGCAGCTCTCTGTAAGTCTTCGTGTCCTCGGGTGGCTGGGCACTATCCGTGGAGATTTAAACGAAATCACCCTGAATGCCTGATCTGCAAGCAGTAGAAACACTCCATATCTCTGAGGATTCTTAGGGCACTTCGTTTGTCCTGGTTCCTCTGACTCCAATTTCCTGCTCTTGCTGAATTCCCAGTTCCTGCTCCCCCTTCCATCCTCTGCAGGTGTTGGACTTTCTCAGCCTATGGCTGGAGCCTGCCAAGGTTCCTGGACTTCCCCATCATGCTCCAGATGCAGTACTGTGGGCTGCAAAGATTCCCACTGAGAACTTCAAGATGTAGAGTAGGTTGTGCCCAGCTTTAGATCCAGCATGTATATTAATCTCCTCCCAGAAATGAAAGGTCCTTGTCCCTGGTCCTCTCACCACCAGAAACTCCTCATTGGTCATGTCTTCATAAAGAACCCCAACCCCTCTCCCCCGAGACTGACTCCCTTGCTATTGCTTATCTCCCGCCAAGCCACCAGCCCCCCAGTTCTGTCACTAGCCCGCTGCCTCTTTTGTTTGGTTCTGGGAGTCTCAATCCTGGCTACACATCTCCTGGGGAGTGTTTTAAAAATGTCGATGCCCCAACCACCAATCACATCAGAGGTTCTGAGGTGGGGCACACGCCAGCAGAGATTTTTGGTTTTTCAGCCAAGGTTGAAACCCATCCCCACCCTAGCTCATCTAAGCCAGGACCTCAGGGAAGCTCACTGTTCATACTCCCAAATGCCATCCAGGTAATTTGCTAAACAAAAGACGATTCTCTCCTGAAGAGAATCGCTGCCAGTGGTTTTTCAACTGAGCATTATTTTTTCCTGCCACATTATTATCTTAAGAAATTTGCCAATGACCAACATTTCATTATCCAGGGGTTGGGATCCTTCCCCAGCCCCAGCATTTCTTGCCCCCCACCCTGGCTCCATCGCTGGGTCAGAGAGTACCGGGGTGGGGTGGCCAGAGAAGAAACGGCACAGCAGAAACTGGGTTCCTGCTGAGGGACTTCACGGCAGGTAGAAATGCAAACCTAAAATGAGAAGCTGATGTGAGTGTGGAATAATGTTGACAGAAACAGTCTCAGCTCTGGTGAAAACGAAACAAACCGGAAGCAACCCCCATGGAGATGTTTTGTTTGGTTTTGCTTTAAGAACAGAATCTGTGTGAAAAATTTTCAAGAATGCATTTTTATTTTCTTTGTGCAAAGTATTCTAAATTCGGTGTATATTTTGTACTTAATAATATATCTTGTTTCAGTCACTAAGTTTTAAACAATTAAATAAAACAAAATAGAGTCCTACTGAAACAATAAAGTTGTGCTTACCGAAAAAAGAAAAAGAAATTATGTTTCAAATATTTCCAATTCCAAAACAGAGAGAGAGAGAGAGAGAAGAAAACAGAGATAAGTCCATTGAAATAGTTCCTTGAAATTCCAAATACATTTCATTAGTTCCACCTTAGTTTGTATTTACCACTTATTGAATCAGCCTGATGTTGTATGTCTTGGGAAAACTTCTTAACTTTTCTGGACTTTCCTTGTATAATATGAGAAGTTTGGACCAGGTTATCTCTAAAGTCCTCGTTGGTTTCCTACGAGTTCATAATATTCACACACACACACACACACACACACACACACACACACACACAAGTACATACAGTTTCCTTTGTTTATAGTCTATGGAACAATAGTTCATGTAAGTCTTCTCCTTTGGTCTTCCTGTCTCAACAACACTGTGAAGAAGGGAATCCAGGAAGGGATTATTACCCACTGTTCCAGCAGAATAAATTTGTACTCCATTAGGATAGTGACATGTCCAAAGCCACACTCCTCGGACACAGAGGGCTGTTGCTTAGAACTCGGTCCTCTTACTCTGATCTGGGTACCCCACATCATCACGCCTGGTGCCTCGTGTCTCCTCACCACTGCTCTGCCGTCTCTCATTACCCATATGCATGTGTGCAGGCACACAAACCCACCTATCCAGGGAGAGCATGAGTGGCCCAGGAGCCCCCTGCCCATTCCCCCTTCTGCCCCTGATGAACCCTCACACGTGGCCCTAAACACTGCATGTTTGCTTTCAGGCAAAGAGCTGACACTGGACCCTGCCACACTCTGAAGGAGTGGCGTCACTTGTCCCTGAGGAGAAGTGTTTAGGCCCTATCTGTGTTGGGGAAGAGAAGGGAATTCGTACCTTACAGAACCAGGCCTAGCACAGAGCTCCGGGAATATTTGCTGACTCGTTTCTGGATCTTAGAGGTGGAAGGGCTGGGAGACACCTGGCTCACCCCAGCTGACTCAGATCTGTTCCAAGACCAACAGGAGACTGGAGAGACTCTGGATGGTGGGGTCTGCAGGGACATCACCTCCATCACTGCAGGTCAGGCCCTTCTGTAGGGTCTCTGTGAGCTTTCCCGGGAGCAGAGCTCCCCAGGTCCCCCACTCACATGGGAAACAGCTCTGCTTCCTTCAAAGAACAAAGCTGTCATGAAGATCAGAGATCTTGGAGTTGCCAGTCCAAGGAGGCAGATTTGGGGTGTCAGTGTGATGTGTTTGCAGTTTTGAGTTATTTCTACAAATCTCTTCAAGCTCAAAGCTGTGAAGACAAACCAGGATGGGAGAGGGGAGGATGAAGTGGGGGAGGGGGGGCCCTAAAAAGGCCTCAAAGAAGTTTGAGGGCCAATTTCACCACCTAGAGCTGGGAATCCTAATAAAATCTCTCCTCCTCCCCTTCCTCCTCACTTGTTCTGCTCTCTGAGACCCAGGCCCAGGCTTGGGTTTGCACACATATGGGTCTAGTTGCTCTATCCCCTGTCCTTGGAGGCTGTAAATTCAGACCGCCACAAATCAGCTTCAGTGTGGCTTCACCCCGGACACGCACACGTTCACATTAAAGTCCCAGCTTCCAGGCTGAAATATGGCTGCATGTGCTCCCTGTGCACCGCCAGCCTCCTGGAGATGCCACCCTGTCAGAGATAGTTTATAGAGGGAGGCGGGGAGGCCAGAACACAGTGGCCGGCTACCACCCCAGCAGAGGCGCCCAGCAGCTTTGATCTCTGCCTGGTTAGCCCTGCGTCACGTTGGCAGCCCGTTCCCACACAGGCCTGAAATAGAACTTTCCAAGCACCTCAGGGCCGCAGTGTTCCTCCAGCCGGCTGACAAAGCATTGTTTCTGCTGACGGCTTTTCTTCCTCAAGTGCCTCCTGTGATGCCTCATTGTCACCCGCCAACTCAGGGCATTCCAGGTCCTTTGCTCTTCCTGTGGCTCACAGGTGATACAGAGGCAGCATGCCCACCCTTTGCCTGCCCATCCTTCTCAGGGGGGTCTTCTCCAAGAAGCTGAGCTTGGTGCCTGGTAGGCAGGACACTCACTCAACTAAGTTTCAAACACTGGATCTCCCAGGATACGCATACCTGGCCTAGTTGATCAAGGACAAATATGCACATGTACTCAATTGTCCCCCACACACACTGCAATGCCTTCTTAGCCCCAAGATAGGTCCACAGGCTGAACCTGTGTGACCGAGACTTACTGAGGTAAAGCACATGGCATGATCAAGGGGCTTTGCAGCTGCTTGAGACCTCACATGAAATTTGTCCTGAGTAGGGGACCTCATTCTGCTGTGGAGATTCTACATAAACAGAGTTCAGGGACATCCCCAGCACTCTCCTTACCATTGGTCATCCCCACATGCACTGAACACTCATGCGTGCTGGACACTGCTCTAGACACCACAGGGAATAGTCAAGAGGTCTGGATTCGTGCCCCCAAGGAAACTCCCAGCTGGAGAGACGAGATGTGCATGGAGAGCTAACAGCTCCACAGAGCAGCCGCACAGGGGAGGAAGGGCACAGCCAGGCAGCCAGCAAGGGCTTCTGGAGGAATTGAGCCTGATCTGAGCAGAGAGGCTGGTACGACTTGAGTGGTGTCCCCCCAAAAGCATGTTGAAGCCCTCACCCCTAATGCCACAGAATGTGA
>NW_027287807.1:0-58050 GCF_047511675.1 Marmota flaviventris | reverse complement strand
GTTTTGGTTTAGGTTAGGGATTAGGTAGGATTTAAAATTAAGGTTAGTTTTAGAGACAGCATTAGGTCTAGGTCAAGGTCTAGTGTTTAGATTAGGTTTAGGTTTAGGGAGATGATTAGAGATAGGGTTAGTGTTAGGGTCAGTGTCAGGATCAGTGTTACTGATCAGGGTTAGGGATTACAACTCGAATTAGGGCTAGGATTAAGGCTAGGTGTAGGGTTAGGTTTTGTGTTAGGGTTAGGGTAAGAATTATGGATAGGGCTAATGTCAGGTCTAGCATTACCATTAGGCTAGGGTTAGGGTTAGGGCTATGGGCTCAGTTTTGTTTTAAAGCTAGGGCTAGGGTTAGGGCTAGTTTTAGGATGAGTGATAGAGTTAGGGCTAGTGGTAGGATGAGGTTTTGGATTAGATTTATTGTTATGGTTAGATCTAGGTTTGGGGCTAGGGCCTGCATTAGGATTAAGGTTAGGGCTAGTGTTAGGGTTTTGGTAACGGATATGGTTAGAACTAGAAATAAGACTGGGTGCGATTAAAGTTATTCTTTGGTCTAGGGTTAAGGGTCGGTTTAGGGATAGGGCTAAATTAGGGCTAGGATTAGCACTAGGGTTAGTGTTAGGGTTAGGACTAGGGTTATGGTTAGTGTTTAGGTTTAGGGTTAGTTTTAGGGGAAGGTATGGGGTTATTGCTATGTTTAGAGCTAGGATTCAGGTTAGAATTTGATTTAGGACTAGGGTTATGGTTCGAGTTATGATTTAGGCTAGGTTTAGTGCCAGGATGAGGGTATGTGTTAGAGCTAGGGCTAAGAGTAGGACTAGGGCTAATGCCAGGTCTAGGTTCAAAGTAAGTGGTAGTTTTATGGTTAGGTTACGGCTAGGTCTAGTGTAAGAGTTAGGTTTAGGGTAAGGGTCAGGTTTAGAGCTAGGTGTTTTATTAGGGTCAAAGTCCAGGTATGGTTTGGTTTAGGTTAAGGTTTAGGGTTAAGGCTTGTATTAGCATTAGGGTTCGGCTTAGGATTCGGGTAATGGACAGGGTTAGGTTTAGGATTCAGGTTAGGTTTAGAGTAATGGATATGGTTATTGTTTGCAATAGGGTTAGTGTTAGGCCTAGGGTTAGTATTCGGGGCTAGGGTTAGGATTAGGGTTTATGTTATGATTAGGGAAAGGGTGAGAGTTTGAGCTAGGTTTAGGACTAGGCAGGGTTAGGGTTAGGGTTAGGTCTAGGGTTATGTTTAGGGTTACAATTGGGGCTAGCTTTAGGGCTACATAGGGCTAGATTTGTGTGATGTTTATGTTTAGCGTTAGGGCTATGTGTAATGTAAGAGCTCGGTTATTGATATGGCTAGTTTTAGGGTTAAGGTTTGAATAAGTCTAGCGTTAAGTTTTGGGTTAGGATAAGATTTAGAGCTAAGGTGTGTGTTAGGGTAAGCATCAGTGTTTGGGTTAGGGTTAGGGCCAAAATTAGGAATAGCGTTAGTTCTACGAATACGGTTAATCTTTGTGTTAGGTTATGTGTTATTGTTAGGGCTAGTTCAAGGTTTTTGTTTAGGGCTTGGGCTAGATTTATGACTCTATTTAGGATCAGGTTTGGTCTAGTGCTAGTGTTATTTTTAGGTTTAGGTTTAGGTTTACTGGTAGGGGTAGAGTTAGGGTCTGGTTTAGGGTTAGTGTCAGGTTTAGATCTAGGGTTAGTGTTAGAGTCAGAATAAGGATCAGGGTTTGGGTTAGGGCTAGAGCTAGAATGAGGCCTAGGGTTAGGACTAGTAATTGAGTTAGGGTTTGGGATAGGCTAAAGATTATTGTTAGGACTAGGGTAGCATTAGAGTGAGGGTTTGGCTTAGGGTAAGGGATAGGATTAGAGGTAGGGTTAGGGATAGGGTTTGTCTTAAAGTTAAACCTAGGGTTAAGGCTTGGATTAGCACTAGGATATGTGTTAGCATTAGGGCTATGACTAATGAAGAACTTGTTTTCTGATTAAGGCTACTTTTTGGCTTAGCATTAAGGTAATGTATAAAGCTTGGGTAGTGTTAGGAACCAAGTCAGGCTCAGGGTTACTTCTAGGGTTAGGTTTAGCACTCAAATTATGGCAAGGTTTAGGGCAATGTTTAGGGTTAGTGTTTGGTTTGGTTAAGGGTTAAGGTTAGGTTTATTGCTCAGTTTTGTTTTAGGGCTAGGTTAGGGTTAGGGTTAGTTTTCCAATTAGCATTGCTTTTAGGGCTAGTGTTAGGGTAAGATTTAGCTTAAGGTTAGGGTTTGATCCTGGTTTAGGCATAGGGCAAAGGTTAGGGCTAAGGTTGGGGCTAGGTATAGGGCTAGATTTTGGGTTATGGTAAGGGGTATGTTGAGAACTAGGGATAGGGGTAGGGCAAAAGTTAGTGTTAGTCTTAGGGTTAGGGATAGGGTTAAGTATAGTGTTTGGCCTAAATTAGTTCTAGGATTAGTGAAAGAATGAGTGTTAGGTTTAGGCCTAGGTTTAGGGCTAGGGTTAAGTTTAGCGTTAGTGTTATGGTAAGGTATGATGTTACAGCTATGTTTAGTGCTAGGACAAGGGGTAAAATTATGGATAGGGCTGGGGTTATAATCAGGGTAAGGATTAAGGCTGGGTTTATAACTAGAATTAGGGCTAGGATAGGACTAATGTCAGGTCTAGGGTTCAGGTTAGGAAGAGTTAGGGATAGGGCTGTGGCTCAGTTTTGTTTTAGAACTAGGCCTAGGGTTAGGGCTAGTTTTATGATTAGCGATAGTGTTAGGGCTAATAGTAGGATGAAGTTTAGGCTTAGATTTATAGATATGGTTAGATCTAGGTTTAGGACTACGGCTAGGGTTAGGGCTAAGTTTAGGGCTAGTGTTAGGGTTATGGTAACAGGATTAGAACTAGAAATAGGGCTAGGTTGAGAGTTCGAGTTAGTCTTTAGGCTAAGGTTAGGGGTAGGTTTAGTGTTAGGGCTAAATTAGGGCTAGGATTAGTGCTAGGGTTAGAGTTAGGGTTAGGCCTAGGGTTAGGGTTAGTGTTAGTGTTAGGGTTAGGATTAGGTTTAGGGGAAAGGATAGGGTTATAGCTAGATTAAGGGCTAGGGCAAGGATTAGAATTAGGTTGAGGACTAAGGTTAGGGTTTGGGTTAGGATTAAGACTAGTTTAGGGCAAGGCTGAGGGTTTTTGTTAGGGCTACAGCTAGGATTAGGGCTAGGGCTAATGTCAAGTCTAGACTTATGGTTAGTATAAATTTTAGTGTTAGATTACGGCTATGTCTATTGTAAGGTTTAGGTGTAGGGTAAGGGTAAATGTTCGCGCTAGGTGTACTATTAGGGTCAGGGTCATGGTAGGGTTTGGTTTAGGTTAAGATTTAGGGTTTATGCTTAAATTAGTGGTGGGTTCAGGTTAGGGTTTGGGTAATGGATAGAATTAGGTTTTGGTTCTGGTTAAGTTTAGAGTAATGGATAAGGTTAGTGTTAGCAATATGGTTATCATTAGGCCTATGGTTAGCATTTGGGTTAGGCATTTCTTTAGGGTAATGGATAGGGTTAGAGCTAAGTTTAGGGCTAGGGTTAAGGTTGGGATTAGGGTTAGGGTTAGGGTCAGGCCTAGGGTTAATATTAGGGTAATTGTAGGCGTTTGAGCTAGGGATAGGGATAGGGCGAGGGTTAAGTTTTGAGTCAAGGCTAGTGTTAGGTTTAGGGTTAGGGTTATCTTTAGGCTAAGGATTAGAATTTGAGATAGGGTTAGGGCTGGGCCAGGGTTAGCATTAGGTTTAGGTCTAAGGTTATGGTTAGGGTTATGATTAGGGCTAGGTTTAGGGCTAGGATAAGGGCTAGATTTTGTGTGATGTTTAGGGCTAACATTGGGCTTGGGTAATGTAAGTGTGAGGGATATGGTTATGGATAGTTTCAGGGTAAAGGTAATGGATAAGTCTAGTGTTAGGTTTAGGTTTTGGTTTAGGATATGTTTAGAGCTAAGTTTTCTAATTAGATTAAGGGTCATTGTAGAATTAGGATTAGTGTTAGGTTTAGAGCCACAATTACTACTAGCATTTGGTCTAGTGAGAGCTTTAGACTTTACGTTAGGTTAAGGATTATTGTTAGTGCTAGTGCTAGGTTTTTGTTTAGGGCTAGGGCTAGATTTATGATTCTATTTAAAATTAGGTATTTCTATTGCTAGTGTTACTGTTAGGTTTAGGTATAGGTTTACCAGTAGACATAGTGTCAGGGTTTGGTTTAGGGTTAGGGTCAGTTTTAGATCTAGGGTTAGTGTTAGGGTCAGAATAAATGTCAGGGCTAGGGTTAGGGTTTAGGGTTAGATTAGGGTAGGTTAAGGTTAGGGTTAGGGTTAAGATTAGTGTTAAGTTTAGGGTTAGGTAAGTGTTAGGGTTAGGTTTAGGGTTCTTGTTAGGTTTAGGGTTAGGGTCAGTGTTAGGTTTAGGTTTAGGGTTTCCTTAGGATTAGTGTTTGTGCTAGTGTAAGTTTAGGTTTAGGGTTATCGTTTGTGTTTTGGTTGGGTTATACTTAGGTTTAGGCTTAGTGTTAGCTTTAGGGTTAGGATTAGTGATAGGGTGAGGATTAGGGCTAGGGTGAGTGTTAGTTTTAGTGTTAGGGTTAGGGTTATTTTTAGAAGTAGGATTAGTGTTAGTGTTAGTGTTAGGTTTAAATAGGGTTAGAGTTAGTTATAGGGTTAAAGTTAGGGTTAGGGTTAGGATTTTCTGTTAGGATTAGGAATAAGGTTAGTTTTAGGGTTAGTATTAGGTGTAGGAATAGTCTTTTGGTGAGGGATAAGCTTAGTTGTATGGTTAGGTTTATGGTTTGTGTTAGGGTTATGGTTATGCTTAGTGTTATGGTTAGTGTTAGATTTAGGGTTAGGAAAGGTTTATCATTGGGGTTAGGTTAGGGTTAGGTTAGGGTTTGGGTTAGGGTTAAGGTTAGGGATAGGGTTAAATTTAAGTTAGGGTTAGGGTTAACGTTCATGTTATGGTTAGATTTTAGAGTTATTTTTATGGTTTTGTTTATTGTTAGGGTTATCAGTTTTAGGTTAAGGTTAGTTTTAGTATTAATGTTAGTATTAGCATTAGGGTAAGGTTTAGGTTATGTTTAGGGTTAGAGTTTGGTTAGGATTAGGGTTATCATTATCTTTAGGTTAGGGTTAAGGTTAGGTTAGGTTTAGGGTTAGGGTTAGTGTTACGGTTACAGTTATGTTTAGGGTTAGTAAAATTGTTAGGTTAGTGTTAGGTTTAGGATATGTTTTGTGTTAGGTTTAGCAATAGAGTTAGGGTTACAGTTAGAATTAGAGTTAGAGTTAGTGTTAGTATTAGTGTTAGGTTACTGTTAGGGATAGGGTTAGGGTTAGATTAATGATAGTCTTAATGTTTGTGATAGGTTTAGTGTTAGGGTTAGTGTTAGGATTAGGGTTAGGGTTAGTGTACGGTTAGGTTTAGGGTTAGGGTTAGTGAAATTGTTAGGGTTAGGATTAGGGTTAGGGTTAGTGAAATTGTTAGGGTTAGGATTAGGGTTAGTGCTAGTGTTAGGGTTAGGGTTAGGGTTAGGCTTAGTGTTAAATTTAGGATTAGGTTTAGGGTTAGTGTTAGGCTTAGGGTTAGGTTTATGGTTAATGTTCGGTTTAGGGTTAGGATTAGGGTTTGTTTAGTGGTAAGTTTAGTTTTAAGTTTAGGGTTATTGTTAGGGATATGTTTAGTGTTAGTGTTAGGTTTAGGCTTAGGGTTAGGTTTAGGGTTAGTGTTACTGTTAGGGTTAGGCTTAAGTTTAATGTTTGGGTTAAGGTTAGTGTTAGGTTTACTGTTAGTTACAAGGTAAGGGTTAGTGACAGTGTGAGGTTTAGGTTTACTATGAGCATTCGGATTGGGTTAGGGTTAGGGTTAGGGTTAGGGTTATTGTTAGTATTAGTGTTAGGGTTAGGGTTAGGCTTAGTGTTAAATTTAGGATTAGGTTTAGGGTTAGTTGTTAGGCTTAAGTTTAGGTTTATGGTTAGTGTTAGTTTTAAGGTTAGGATTAGGGTTCGTGTTAGTGGTACGGTTAGGGTTAGGGTTATTGTTAAGGATATGTTGAGGGTTAGGGTTAGGATTAGGGTTAGGGTTATTGTTTGGTTTAGGGTTAGGGTTAGGGTTAAAGTTAGGGTTAGGGTTTGTGTAAGGATTAGGGTTAAGGTTTGGGTTAGGGTTATGGTTGGTGTTTGATTTAGTATTAGGGTAATTGTTAAGGTTAGCGCTATGGTTAGTGTTAGGATTAGGGTTAGAATTTTATTTAGGTTTAGGTTTGTTGGTAGGGTTAGGTTTAGGGTTCATGTTAAGGTTATGATTACATTTAAGTTAGGGTTAGTGTTAGGGTTTAGTGTTAGGGTTAGTGTTAGTGATAGTGTTAAGATTAGAGATAGTTTTAGGGTTAGGGTTAGTGTTTAGGTTATGGTTAGGTTTAGGTTTAGTGTTATGGTAAGGGTTATGATTAGGTTTAAGGTTGGTGGTATGGTTAGTGTTAGGGTTAGTTTTAGACTTAGAGTAAGAGTTAGTGTTAGGGTAGGGTTCTGGTTAGGCTTAGGTTTAGTTTTAGAGTTAGTGTTAGTGTTAGGGTCAGGGTTTGCTTTTAGGGTCAGGTTTAGGTTAGGGTTAGGCTTAGTGTTAGGTTTAGGTTTAGGCTTAGGGTTATTTACAGGGTTAGTGTTAAGGTTAGGATTCGTGTTAGTGTTAGGGTTATGGTTAGTTTATTGTTAGGGTTATTGTAGGTTTAGAGTTATGGTTAGGTTAGTGAGAGAATTAGGTTTAGGGTTCAGGTTAGGTTTCCTGTTAGGTTTATGTTTAGGGTTAGTGTTAGGGTTAGGGTTAGGATTAGGTTTGCAGTTAGTGTTAGGGTTCAGGTTAATGTTAGGCTTAGTGATAGGGTTCGTGTTAGTGTTAGGATTAGTGTTATTGATTCGGTTAGGGTTAGGGTTAGTGTTACGTTTAGGGTTAGTGTTAGGTTTAAGTTAGTGTTAGAATTAGTGTTAGTTTTAGGGTTATGGTTAGGTTTTAGGTATACTGTTAGGTTTAGGGATAGGTTAGGATTAGTGTTAGGGTTAAGGTTACATTTTAGTGTTACGATTAGATTTAGCATCAGGTTTAGGTTTAGTTTTAGGGTTAGGGTTAGGGTTAGGTAAGGGTTAGTGTTAGGGTTGGGTTAGGATTAGGTCTATGGTTACTTTTAGGGTTAGTGTTAGGTTAGGTTTACTGTTAGAGTTAGTGTTAGTGTTCTGGTTATGTTTAGGTTGAGGTATACTGTTAAGTTTAGGGATAGGGTTACAGTTAGTGTTAGGGTTAGCCGGTAAGGTTAGGGTTAGGTAAAGGTTAGGGTTAGGGTTGGGTTAGGGTTAGGGTTAGGGTTTGGGTTAGGGTTTATATTAGGAATAGGGTTAGGTTTAGGGTTAATGTTAGGTTTAGCCTTAGGGGTTAGAGTTAGGGATAGTGTTAGAGCTTAAGTTAGGGTAATGTTTGGAATTAGTGTTAATGTTATGTTTAGGGTAAGTTTTAGGGTTACTGTTAGGATTAGGGTTAGTGTTAGGGTTAGGATTAGGGTTAGGGTTAGTGCTCGCGTTATGGTTAGGTAAGGTTGAGGTTTAGGGTTAGGTTAGGTTTTAAGGTTAGGTTTAGTGTTAAGGTTCGGATAGGGTTAGGGTGAGGTTTATTGTTAGGATTAGTTTAGGGTTTGTTTTTGGCTTTGTGTTAGGGTTTGTGTTAGGGTAAGGTTTAGTATTAGGGTTAGAGTTACAGTTTGGATTAGGGTTAGATTTACTGTGTTAGGGTTAGGTTTAGGGTAAATGTTAGGATTAGTGTTAGAGTTATGGTAAGGGATTGCTTTAGAGTTAGTGTTAGGATCAGGGATAGTGTTAGGGTTAGTGTTAGGGTTAAGGTTAGGGTTTGTGTTAGGATTAGAGTTAGGGTGAGTGTTAGGGTTAGGATTAGGGTTAAAGTTAGGGTGAGTGTTAGGGTTAGGGTTAGGGTTAGGTTTAGGGTTAGGGTTAGTGTTAGTGTTTGAGTTAATGTTAGGGTTAGGGTTATGGATAGTGTTAGGGTTAGGAATAGATTTAGGGTTAGTGTTAGGCTGAGGTTCAGGGTTAATATTATGGTTAGAGTTAGTGTTAGTATTAGGGTTAGTGTTAGGGTTAAATTTAGGGATAGGGTTAGTTTTAGGATGATGGTTAGTTTAGGGTTAGTGTGAAGTTTACATTTAGTTTTAGGGTTATGGTTATTGTTACTTTTAGGTTAGGGTTAGGTTTTGGGTTACTGTTACTATTATGGTTAGGGTTAGGGTTAATGATAGGTTTAGGGTTATGTTTAAGTTTAGTGTTAGTGATAGGGTTAGGGCTCGAGTTATGGTCAGTGTTTGGGTTAGGGTTAGGATTAGAGTTAGGGTTAGTGTTTGGTGTTAGGGATAGAGCTAATATTAGTGTTAGGGTTAATGTTAGGGTTAGGGTTAGGTTTACGGTGAGGGTTACAGTGAGGTTTAGGGTAGGGTAAGTGTGAGAGTTAGGGTTACAGTTACGAATAGAGGTAGTTTTAGGGATAGGGTATTGTTATAGTTAGTGTTAAGGTTTGTGTTTGTGTGAGGGTTAGGTTTAGGGTTATGTTTATGGTTATGGTTAGGATTCAGGTTAGGGTTAAGTTTAGGGTTAGGGTTAGTGTTCATGTTAAAGTTACGGTTAAAGTTAGGGGTAGGGTTCGTGTTAGAGATATGTTTAGGGTTAGTGTTATGTTTAGGGTTACAGTTAGGTTTAGGGTTAGGATTAATTCTTTAGTTAGGGTTAGTGTTAGGTTTAGTTCTAGTGTTAGGATTAGGGTTAGAGATAGTGTGATGTTTAGGGTTAGTATTAGCATTCGGGTTAGGTTAGGTTTAGGGTTAGGGTTAGGTTTAGGGTTAATGTTCGGGTTAGTGTTAGTTTTAGGGTTAGGGTTAGGGTGAGGGTTAAAGTGGGGTTACTGGTAGGGTTAGTGTTAGGGTTAAGACTAGGTTTAGGTTTGTGTAAGGGTTAGGGTTAGGGTTAGGATTGGTGTTTAGTGTTAGTACTAGGGTAATGGTTAGGGTTAAGGTTAAAATTAGTGTTAGGGTTAGGGTTAGAATTTAGGTAAGGGTTAGGGTGAGTTGTAGGATAAGGTTTAGGGTTCGGGTTAGGGTTAGCTTTAGGTTTAAGATTAGGGTTAGTGTTAGTGTTACGTTTAGGGTTAGCAATAGTGTTAAGGTTAGAAATAGGTTTAGTGTTAGTCTTTGTGTTAGGGTTCGTGTTAGTGTTAGGCTTAGGGTGAGTGTTAGGGTTAGGGTAAGGGTTAGGTTTAGGGTAGCGTTAGTTTTAGTGTTTGGGTCAGTGTTAGGTTTAGGGTTATGGATAGTGTTAGGGTTAGGGATAGGATTAGGGTTAGTGTTAGCTTAAGTTGAGGGTTAGTGTTAGTGATAGGGTTAGGGATGGGGTTAGGGTTAGTGTTCGGGTTAGGGTTAAGATTAGTGTTAGTGTTAGTGTTAGGGATAGGGTTAAGGTAGGTGTTAGGTTAAGTATTAGGGTTAGGATTATGGTTATGGATAGAGTTAGTGTTAGTTTAGGGTAGGGTTAGGGTTAGGATTATGGTTAAGGTTATGTTTAGGGTTAGGATTAGTGTTAAGGTTAGTGTAAGGTTTGTGTTAGGGTGAGGGTTAGGTTTCGGGTTAGGTTTACAATTAATGTTAGGATTCAGATTAGGGTTAGTGTTGGGGTACGGTTAGGTTTGGGTTAGTGTTTTTGTTAAGATTTGTGTTAGGGTTAGTTTTAGGGTTAGGTTTAGGGTTAAATTTATTGTTAGTATTATCATTAGATTTAGGTTAAGGTTAATTTTAGATTTAGTGTTCAGTTTAGGGTTAGTGTAAGGTTTAGGTTAGGTTTAGGGTTATGGTTAGGTTAGGGTTAGGCTTATGGTTAGTGAGTTTGTGTTAGGGTTAGGGTTAGTGTTAGGGATAGGGTGAAGTTTAGGTTTAGGTTTAGTGTTAGGGTTAGGGTTAGAGTTTGTGTTAGGTTTAGTGTTAGGTTTAGGGTTAGGTTTTGTGTTAGGGTTCAGGATAGGTATAGGGTAAAGGTTAGGATTAGGGTTAGAGTTAGTGTTAGCATTAGAGTTAGGGTTAGTGTTAGGGTTAGGGTTAGTGTTAGGGATAGGGTTAGGGATAGTGTTAATGATAGGGATAGGTTTAGAGTTTTGGTTAGTGTTAGGGTTAGAGTTAGTTTTAGGGTTAGTGTTAGGGTTTGGATTAGTGTTAGGTTAGTGTTAGTGAAAGTGTTAGCATTAGGTGTAGGGTTAGTGTTAGTGTTACAGTTAAGGTTAGGTTTAGGGTTAGGTTTAGTGTTAGCATTATGATTAGGTTTAGAATTTGTTATGGTTAGGGTTAGGGTTAGTGTTAGGGTTAAGGTTATGTTTGTGTTAGTGTCAGGTTTAGGGTTAGAATTTCAGTTCAGATTAGAGTTAGTTTATCATTAGGGTTAGGGTTTGGGTTAGTGTTACGGTTTGGGTTAGACAGTGTTTCATTTATTGTTATGGTTAGGGTTAGGATTAGGATTAGCACTAGTGTTAAGTTTATGGTTAACATTAGGCTTAGGGTTAGTGATAGAGTAATGGTTAGGATTAGCGTTAGTTTTAGGCTTAGGGTAAGGGTAGAGTTAGGTTAGGGTTAGGAGTATCTTAGGGTTAGGGTTATTGTTCTGAATTAGGGTTTGTGTTAGGATTAGTGTTAGGGATAGAGTTATGGTTAGGTTTAGGGTTAGGGTTCATGTTTTGTGATAGAGTTAGGGTTAGGTTTAGTGTTAGGGTTACAGTTAGGTTTACGTGTAGTGTTAGGTTTAGGGGTAGGTTTACGGTAAGTGTTAGTTTTAGGGTTAGGATTTGGGTTAGAGACAGGTTTAGTGTTAGTGTTAGAGTTAGGTTATTTTTAGGTTTAGGTTTAGGGTTATTTAAGTGTTAGGGTTAGAGTTAGGGTTCTGATTGGGTTTTGTGTTAGGGTTATAGTTATAGTTATTGTTATGGTTAGGGTTAGGATAAAGTTTAGGGTTAGTATTAGGATTAGGGTTAGGGTTAGGATTAGTTTTAGTAATAGTTTTAGGGTTAAGATTAGTTTTAAGATTAGGGTTAGGGTTCCTGCTAGTGTTAGGTTTAGTGATACAGATAGGTTTAGGTTTAGTTTTAGGGTTAGTGTTAGTGTTATGGTTAGTGTTAGGTATAGTGTTAAGTTTAGGAATAGTTTTAAGGCTTAGTGTCAGGGTTATGGTTACAGTTAGAGTTACAGTTAGGATTCGGGTTAGGGTTAGGGTTTGTGTTAGTGTTAGGTGAGTTTTAGCTTTTGTTTTATGGTTAGTGGTAGGGTTGGGTTAGAATTTGGTAATATTCGAGTTAGGGTTGAGTTAGGTTTAGGGTTATGGTTTGTTTAGGGTTTGTATTAGGCTTAGATTTAGGGTTAGGGTTTTGGTTAAGTGTAGGGTTAGGGTTAGTGTTAGTGTTAGTAGTAGGATTAGGTTTAGATTAGTGTTAGGGTTAGCATTAGGGTTAGGGTTAGAGTTAGGGTAAGTTTTTGGTTTAGTGTTAGGGTTAGAGTTAGTGTTAGTGTTAGGGTTAGGGTTAGGGTTAGTGATAGGTTAGTGTTAGGTCTTGGGTTAGGGATAGGGTTAGGGTTAAGTTTAGTGTTAGGGTTTGGGTTAGGTTTAAGGTTAGGTTTACTGTTAAGTTTTTGTTAGATTAGGTTTAGGGTTAGGTTATGATAAGTTTTATACTTAGTGTTAGGGTTTGTTTTATGGTAGGGTTAGTATGAGTGTTAGGGTTACAGTTTTGATTATGGCTAGGTTTAGGTTTATGGTTAGTGTTAGTGTTAGGATTAGGGTTAGATTTAGGGTTATTGTTAGCCATGGGATTATGGTTAGAGTAATGATAAGGGTTAGGTTTAAGGTTAGTGTTAGAGTTAGAAATTGTTTTAGGATTAGTGTTAGAATTAGGGTTAGGATTTGTGTTAGGATTAGGTTTAAGGTGAGTGTTAGTGTTAGGCTTAGGGTTAGAGTTAAGTTTAGGATTAGGGTTAGGGTTAGTGTTAATAATAGTTTTAGGGGTTATTTTAGGGTTAGTGTTAGTGATAGGGTTAGGGTTGGGTTTAGGTTTAGTGTTAGGTAGGGTTAGATTAGTGTTAGTGTTAGTGTTAGTGTTAGTGTTAGGGATAGGGTTAAGTTTAGTGTTAGGGTTAGTGTTAGGTTTAGGGTTAGGGTTAGAATTTAGGGTAAGTGTTAGGGTTAGGGTTATTGTTATGGATAGAGGTTAGTTTAGTGTTAGGGTTAATTGTTAATGTTATGGTTAGTGTTAGGGTTTGTGTTAGGGTGAAGTTTAGGGTTAGGATTAGGTTTTCAGTTACGCTTAGGATTCAGTTAGGTTTTGTTAGGGTTAGGTTTGGGTTAGGATTAGTGTTAAGGTTTGTTTTAGGGTTAAATTTAGTGTTAGGATTTGGGTTATGGTTATTGTTAGTGTTATGTTTAGATTTTAGGTTAAGGTTAGATTTAGAGTTAGTGTTAGGTTTAGGGTTTGCATAAGGTTTAGTTTAGGGTTAGGGTTAGGTTACAATTGGGGTATGGTTAGAATTAGGGTTTGTGTTAGCATTCAAGATAGGGTTAGGATAAGTGTTAGTGTTAGGGTTAGGGTTAGGATTAGGGTTTGTGTAGGTGTAGAGTTAGGGTTAGGGTTTGTGTTAGGGTTAGGGATACAGTTAGGGTTATGGTTAGGATTAGGATAGAGTTAGTGTTAGCATTAGGTTAGGTTAGTGTTTGTGTTAGGTTAGGGTTAGTGTTTGTGGGTAGGGTTTGGGTCAGTGTTAATGTTAGGGTAGCGGTAGGGTTAGGTTAGCATTATGTTTAGGGTTAAGGTTTTGGTAGGATTAGGGTTAGGTTTAGGATTAGATTAAGGTTAGGGATTAGCATTAGGCTTTGGTTTAGTTATAAGTTTAGGTTTGGAGTTAAAATTAGTGTTAGGGTTAGGGTTAATGTTAGTTTATGGTTATGGTTAGGTTAGGTTAAGTTTAGAATTGTGGTTTGGGTTAGGTTTGTCTTAGGTTTAGGGTCAGTTTTTGGGTTAGGGTTAGGTTTATTGTTATGGTTATGGTTAAGGTTAGGTTTAGGTTAGTTTTAGGTTAGAGTTAAGGTTAGGGGTTAGTGTTAGGGTTGGGTTAGGTTAGAGTTAGTGTTATTGTTAGCATTATAGTTAAGTTAAGGGTTAGTATTAGGGTAGCATTAGGGTTAGGGTTTGGGTTTGTGTTACGTTTAGGGGGGATTTTAAGGCTTTGTGTTATTTTAGGGTTAGGGTTATGATTAGGTTTAGGTTAGTGTTAGGGTTAGTGTTAGGGTAAGGGTTAGGGTTAGGGTTAGGGTTAGTGATTGGGTAGGGTTAGTATTAGGTTTAGGGCTAGTGTTAGGGTTAGTTTTAGTTTTAGTATTAGATTAGTGTTAGGTTTAAGGTTACAGTTAGGGTTAGTGTTAGGTTTTGGTTAAGGTTAGAGTTAATGTAAGTCTTGGTTTATGGATAGAGTTGGTGTTTAAGGTAGCATTAGAATTAGGTTTCGGGTTAGTGTTAGTTAGGTTTAGCATTAGGGTTATGAATAAGGATTAGGGTTAAGGTTAGTGTTAATTTTATGGTTAGGGTTAGGTTTGGGGTAGGGTTATGGTTAAAAGTTAGTTTAGTGTTAGAGTTAAGGTTAGGCTTAGCTTTAGGGTTAGTGTTATATTTTGGGTAAGGATGAAGGATTAGGATTAGGGTTAAGGTTAGGTTTAAGTTTAGTGTTAATTTTGTGTTAGAGTTAGTGTTCTGGTGAGGTTAGGGTTAGGGTTACAGTTAATGTTACAGTTTGGATTAGAGTTAGGGTTAGTGTTAAGGGTCAGAGTTAGGGTTGTGTTAAGTTTAGGTTCAAGGTAAGTAAAAAGTTATATTTAGAGGTTGGATTAAGTTTAGTGTTAGGGCTAGTGTTAGTGTTAATTTTTGCATTAGATTTACTGTTAGGTTTAGTGTTAGGTTAGGTTTAGAGTTAGGGTTAGTATTAGGGATAGGTTTAGGGTTGGTGTTATGTTAGGGTTAGCATGAGTGTTAGGGTTAGGGTTAGGTTGAGGTTTAGTGTTAGTGTTTGGTTTAGGGTTATGGTTAGTGTTAAGGATAGTGTTAGGATTAGGGATAGGTTTAGAGTTAGGGTTAGGGTTAGTGCTATAATTAGGGTGAGTGTTAAGTTTAGGTTTAGTGTTAGTGTTAGAGTTAGTGTTAGCCTAAGTATTAGGGTTAGGGTTAGTGTTAGGTTTAGTGTTGGGGTTAGGATTAGGTTAGGGTTAGTTTTAGAGTAAGGATTTGAGTAGGGTTAGGGCTAGTGTTAGGTTAATTGTTAGGGTTAAGGCTAGGGTTTGTGGTAGGGTTAGGGTTAGGGTTAGGTTTTTGATAGGGTTAGGGTTAGGTTTAGGTTTTTTGTTAAGGTTAGTGTTAGGATAAGTGTTAGGCATACAAATATCATCAGGGTTAGATTTAGGCTTAGGATTCAGTTTAGGTTTAGTGTTAGGGTTATGGTTAAGTTCAGAGTTAGGTTTAAGTTTAGTTTGGGGGTTAGTTTAGTGTTAGGGTAGGGCCGAAATTAGTGATAGGTTTAGAGTTAAGGTTAGGTTTAGTGTTAGGTTTAGGGTTAGGGTTATTGTAAGGTTTACTATTAGGGTTATGGTTAGGGTTAGTGTTAAGGTTAGTGTTTGGTTTAGAGTTAGGGTTCATGTTAGGGTTTGGGTAAGGTTTAGGGTTAGTGTTAGGGTAAGGTTTTGGGTTTAGGGTTAGTGTTAATGTTAGGTTTACGGTTAGGGTTAGTGTTAATTTTTAGGGATAGGTTAGTGTTAGGGTTAGTGTTAATTTTAGGGATAGGGTTAGTTTTAGGGTTAACGTTAGAATTAGGTTTACTGTGAGGATTAGGTTTAGGGATAAGTTTAGGTTTTGTGTTAGGCTTAGAGTTAGGCTTAGGGTAAGTTTTTGTGTTAGGGTTAGGGTTAGGTTAGGTTTAGGTTTACAGATAAAATTTTGGTTAGGGTTATGTTATGATTAGTTTTGGGTTAGGGTTAGGGTTAGTGTTTGTTTTAGGGTTTGGGTTAGTGTTACTATTAGGTTTAGGGTTAGGGTTAAGGTTAGGGTTCGGATTAGTGGTATCGTTTAAGTTAGGTTTTATATCAGGTTTGTGGTAAGGGTTAGGTTGGGATTACATTTTTGGGATTACATTTAGGATAAGATTTAGGGTTGGGGTTAGGATTAAGGTTAGTGTTAGGGTTAGCATTATGGTTAGATTTAGGTTTAGTGTTAGGGTTAACATTAGGGTTAGGTTTAGGGTTAGTTTTATGGTTAGGGTTTGAGTTAGGATTAGTTTTATGTTTAGGGTTAGTGTTTGTGTTAGGTTTAGTGTTAGGGGAAGGCTTAGGGTTTGTGTTAGTTTTAGAATTAGAGTTAGGGTTAGGGTTGCAATTAGGATTTGGTTAGGCTTAGGATTAGGTTTAGGGTTAGGGTTATTTTTAGGTTTTGTGTTAGGATTAAGGTTATGTTTAGTGCTAGGTTAGGTTTACAGGTAGGATTAGGGTTATGGTTAGGGTTAGTGTTAGTGTTAGTGTTTGTTTTCAGGTTAGTGTTAGGGTTAGGTTTAAATTAGCGTTAGTTTTAGGGTTAGGGTTTGTGTTAGGATCGAGGTTAGGGTTATTTTTAGGCTTAGGATTAAGGTTAGGGTTAGGGTTATTGTTATGTTTAGGTTTATGGTTAAGGATTGGGTTAGTGTTAGGGTTAGCGTTAGGGTTAGGTTTAAGTAAAACTTAGAGTTAAGTTTACAGTTAGGATTTGTGTTAGATTTTGGGTTAGCGTTAGTGTTAGTGTTAGTTTTAGGGTTAGTGTTATGCTTAGGGTTATTGTTAGGGTTAGGTTTCTGATTAAGGTTAGGTTTGGTGTTAGCATTTGTTTTATTGTTAGGGTTAGGGTTAGGTTTAATGTTCAGGTTAGGTTAAGGGTTAGGGTTATGGTAAGGTTTAGGGTTAGGTTTAGGCTTAGTGTTAGGGTAAGTGTTAGGGTTAGGGTTATGGTAAGGGTTAGGTTTAGTTAAGAGTTAGGTTCAGGTTTAGGGTTAGGGTTTGTTTTAGCATTAGGTTTAGGGTTACAGATAGGATTAGCCTTAGGAT
Organism: Marmota flaviventris; assembly: GCF_047511675.1. Classification (NCBI taxonomy): domain Eukaryota; kingdom Metazoa; phylum Chordata; class Mammalia; order Rodentia; family Sciuridae; genus Marmota; species Marmota flaviventris. Next base: position 41,874 of record NW_027287807.1, on the reverse strand, counting down.
TAGGGTTAGGGTAAGTGTTAAGGTTACGGTTAGGGTTACTGTTAGTTTTAGGTTTAAGTTTGGGGTTAGGGTTATGGTTTGTGTTAGGGTTATTGTTACTGTTAGGGTTAGGGTTAGTGTTAGTTTTAGGGTTACGTTTACAGTTAGGTTTAGTTATAAGTTTAGGTTTGGAGTTAAAATTAGTGTTAGGGTTAGGGTTAATGTTAGTTTATGGTTATGGTTAGGGTTAGGTTAAGTTTAGAATTATGGTTTGGGTTAGGGTTTGTCTTAGGTTTAGGGTCAGTTTTTGGATTAGGGTTAGGTTTATTGTTATGTTTATGCTTAGGGTTTGTGTTAGTGTTGGGATTATGGTTAGTATTACCTTTAGGGTTAAGGTTAGGGTTAGGGTTAGTGTTGGGTTAGGGTTAGGATTAGATTTAGGGTTAATGTTAGGGTTAGCCTTAGTATTTGAGTTAGGGTTAGGGTTATAGTCTGTGTTAGGGTTTGGGTTAGGTTTAGGGTCAGTGTTAGTGTTAGGGTTATGATTAGTGTTAGAGTTAGTGTTAGGTATAGTTTTAGATTTAGGGTTAGGGTTAGGGTTATGGTAAGTGTCAGGTTAGGTTACAGTTAGGATAGGCTTACGATTAGAGTTAGTGTTAGTGTTAGGTTTTGCATTAGTGTTAGTGTTAGTGTTAGTTTTAGTGTTATGGATAGGTTTGTATTAGGGTTAGTTTTAGGGTTAGGCTTTGGGTTTGTGTTAGGGTTTGTGTTAGGTTTAGGATTAGGTTTAGGATTAGGTTAGGGCATGGTTAGGGTTAGGGTTATTGTTAGGGTTAGGTTTAGGGTTTGTGTTAGGGTTAGGATTAGGTTTAGGGTTAGGGTTAACAATAGTGTTAGGGTTAGGGATAATTTTAGGGTTAGTGTTAGGGTTAGTGTTATGTTTAGGGTTAGCCTTATGTATAGGGTTAGTGTTAGGGTTAGTTTAGGGTTAATGGTAGGGTTAGCATTCAGTTTTTGTTAGGTTACCTTTAGGGTTAGTGTTAGTATGAGGGTTAGTGTCAGGGTTAGGGTTATGGTTAGGGTTAGGTTTAGTTTTAGGTTTAGGGCTCAAGTTAGCCTTTGGATTAAGGTTACAGTTTGGGTAACGATATTTTTAGGGTTAGGTTTATTTTAGTGTTAGGGTAATGGATAGGTTAGTTTTAGGGATACTGGTAGGGTCAGGCTGAGGATTAGCATTAGGGTTAGGGTTAAGGTTAGGGTAATGTATAGGGTTAGAGCTAGAGTTAGGGCTAGGGTTATGGTTAGAGTAAGGGGTAGGGGTAGGTTTAGGTTTAGGTTTATTGCAAGGATTAAAGTTAGGGTTAGGTATCGGGTAAGGGTTAGGGCTAAGTTTAGGTTTCTAGTTAGGGTAAAAGCTAGAGTCGGGTCTTGGATTAGGGCTAGGTTTTGGGTTATGTTAGGGCTCATTTTAGGGATACAACTAATATAAGAACTAAGGTTACAATTAGGGCTAGTTTTATGGTTACGTTTAGGAATGAGTCTAGTTTTAGGATTATGTTTAAGTTTGAGGTGACATTTTTAACTAGTGTTAGTGTTATTGTCAGAGTCAGAATAATGATTCATTTTATGGTTAGAGATAGGGCTCAAATTAGGGGTAAGCTTAGTGTTAGATGTAGTTTTAGGATTTGGTTTAGGTTAAGGGTTAGTGTTAGTCCTAAGGCTCGGTTTTGTTTTAGGACTAAAGCTAAAGTTAAGGGTAGTTTTATGATTAGCATTAGTGTTATTGCTACTGACAGGGTGAGTTTAGGCTTAGGAGTAGATTTAGAGTTATGGTTAATTCTAGGTTTAGGGATATGGCTAGTGTTAGAGCTAAGATTAGGGCTAGTGTTTGGGTTATGGTAAAGGATAGGGTTAAAACTAGGAATAAGGCTACGGCAAGAGTTACAGTTAGTCTTAGGGCTAGAGTTTGGGTTAAGGTTAAGGCTAAATTAGGGCTAGGAATAAGTCTAGTATTAGTGTTAGGCTTAGGCCTAAGATTAGGGCTATTTTATGTTAGGTTTAGGGTTAGGTTTAGGGGAAGGGCTGCCTGTTTGATTTCCATCTCCATTTCCATTTACCCATAGGTTTCAAAATGAAGTGAAACCTTAAAATACAAAGAGTTCATGATAGTGAACCATTTTATTGAGAAGAACATACCTTGGGAGCATACTAAGGCTAGATAAAAGAAGACTCCTGCCCAGTATCAAAGATATTTGAACAATACTAACTCTCACCCCAACATTACCTCTAACCCTAGCACTAACTGTAACCCTAAACCTAACATTAACCCTAACCTGATTAGAGAACCATTAATCCTAGAATTCCAGCCCTTGGGGAGCATTGTGGGGCAAGCTAAGTGATGAATCCTATGCAACATCAAACAAATCTGACCAAATAATTATGGGAGATATTTCAGTACATGCATATTTTCCTGTTTTCTCCTAAAGGGCTCTCAGATTAAGTTGTTTTCTCAGGATTAAGCATAGCCTACTTTTACAAGGAACATACCAGAGCCCCTACAGAGAACTGATGGAGTGTGTGAAGTTTCAAGCAGCTAGTACAAACCTTGTTTGATTTTCAACTCCATTAACTTTCCCGTATAGGTCAAAATGAAGTGAAATCTTAAAATACAAAATGTTGCTGACAGCGAACCAGTGAACGAAGAAGGCCTAAACCTGGGGAACAGAGTAAATCTAGCTAAAAGATAAATCCTGCCAAGTATCAAAGAATTTTGAATAAAACTAACTCTAACCCTAACACTAGCTCTAACCCTAGATCTTCCCCTAACCCTAACTTTTTTTTTTTTATGAAATCTTTGACCATAGTATTTCCAAACTTGGGCAGCCTAGTGGGAAAAGCTAAGGGATGAATGCTGCACAGTATCAAAGAAATCTGTCCAAAAAGTTGATGGAGTATATTCGTACATGCATATTTCTCTGTTATCTCATAAAGGACTCTTGGATAAAGTTGTTTTCACATGCTTCAGCTTAGGCCTACTGTAACAAGAACAAACAAGAGATTGCTCACAGAGAATTGATGGAGTGTGAAGTTTCAAGCAGCTAGCATCAATGCTGTTTGATTTCCAGCTCCATTTCCATTTTCCTGTATAGGACAAAATGAAATTAAACTTTAAAATAAAAACTGTTTCTTACAGTAAATCATTGAACCTAGGAGGCCCAAACATGTGGAGTATAGTAAGGACAGGAGAAAAATGAATCCTGCTCAGTATCAAAGAAATTTGAATAAAACTAAACTCTAACACTAGCCCTAACACTATTCTTAACACAAACACTAACTGGTTTGACAAAATGTTGATCCTAGAAATTCAAAACGTGGGGAGCCTAGGGGGCTAAGCTATCAGATGAATCCTATGCAGTATCAAAGAAATATGACCAAATAATTGAGGTGGTATTTCAGTTCATGCATATTTCTATGTTTTCTATTAAAGGACTCTTGGATAAAGTTGTTTTTGCCATCATCATCTTAGGGCTACTTTCACAAGGAACAAACCAGAGAGTTCCCACAGAGAAAAGATTCAGTGCTTGAAGTTTCAAGCAGCTAGCATCAACCCGGTTTGATTTCAACCTCCATTTTCCTTTACCTGTATATGTCAATTTGAAGTGAAACCTTAAAATACAGAGTGTCCCTGTTAGCAAACCATTGAAATGAGAAGGCCCAAACCTGATGAGCATATTAAGGCTAGGTAGAAGATGACTCCTTCCAAGTATCAAAGAAATTTGCACAAAACTTACTCTCACCCTAACACTACATCTAACCCTAGCCCTAACCCCAAACCTAATACTAACCCTAATGTGATTAGAGAACCATTGATCCTAGAAGTCCCACACTTGGAGAGCTTTGTGGGGCAAGCTAAATAATGAATCCTACTCAGTATCAAACAAATCTGACAAAATAATTATGAGAGGAATTTCAGTGCATGCATATTCCCTGTTTTCTCTTAATGGTGTTTCGAATAAAGTGGTTTTTGCATGCTTCAGTTTAGGCCTACACTCACAAGGAACATACCAGAGTGTTCACACAAAAAATTGAGGATGTGTGTGCAGTTTCAAACATCTAGCATAAACCCTGTTTGATTTCCAGGTCCATTTCTATTTACTCGTATAAGTCAAAATGAAGTAAAATGAAAATATTAACTCTTCTGGACAACAAAATGTTGAACCAAAAGGCCTAAACCTGGAAAACAGGTTAAGGTTAGTTAAAGATGAATCCTGGATTGTATCAAAGAAATTTAAATAAAGTAACTCTAACCCTAACACTACCTCTAAACTGAGCCCTAATCCTAACCCTAAATATTAACATAGCCTAACCCTAACTTTAGCCCTAATTTTAACTGTAATAATTGCCAAAAACCTAGCTCTAACTCTATCCATCACCATAACTCTAACCCTATCCCTAATGCTAAATGTAGTTCTAGCCCTAACATTTACCCTAGACCTGCTCTAACCCTAACCCTTGCCCTAGCCCTAAATTTAGCTCCAACCATAACCCTTACCCTAAAACTAACCCTAACCCTAGGCCTAACCATAACCAAAACCCTAACACTAACCCCAATCTTAACCATAAAGGTAGCCCAGTCTTAACCATAAACATAGCTGTAATCCTATCTTTTACTCTAAACTTAAGCCTAACCCAAATGCTAACAATAGGAATAAATCTAACTATATAGCTATCCCTAAAGCTATTTCAAACCTTAAACCTAACCTGAACCCTAAACCTAAGCATATACATTACTCTAAACCTAATGCTAATTTATGCCTTAACCCTAAACCTTAACCAAAACCAATCCCTAATCCTGACCTTGACTGTAATAATACACCTAGCTCTAAACCTGACCTTTACCCTAAACCTAACCCTTACAGTAGACCTATTCAAAACAAAACCCTACAACTACCCTTCACTGTAATGCTAGACCATATATTAGCCCTAGCCTTAATTCTAGCCCTAGCCGTGACACACCTCATGCGAGTCATAAACCTAGCCTTAATCCAAACCCTCACTCTAACCCTAAACCAAGACTAATCCTAACCATAACCCTAGCCCTAACCTTAACTCTAACTGTAATCATTACCCAAACATAACTCTTATCCTAATGCTAACCCTATAACTAACCCTAACCCTATCACTATTCCCCAAACTATCAATTAACCTAAACCTATCCTGAACCCTAAACCAACCCTATCTTTACCCTAACCCTAACCCTAACTCTAATTTGAGCCGTAACCCTAAACTCAAACCTAAACCAAGCCCTAACACTGGCCCTGGTCCTAATAATTCCCCTAGCTCTAAACCTGACTCTTACCCTATACCTAACCCTTACAATAGACCTAGCCGTAAACCTTTCCCTAAAACTATCCCTAACTTTAACCCTAGACCTGACATTAGCCCTAGACATAATTCTAGCTCTATACCTAACACAAACCATAGCCCTTATCCTAGCCCTAAACATAGCCTTAATTACAATCCTAACCCAAACACTAGGCCTAATACTGACACTAACCCTAGCCCTAACCTTAGCCCTAATTTAGCCCTATCCCCAACACTAGTCCTAAGACTATCTCTCTCCCTCACATTAGACCTTTCATTCGTACTAACCCTATTTCTTACCATAAACCTAACCCTTGTCCTTTCCTTTGACCTAGCACTAACCTTAGACAAAACTTAACTCTAAATTGAGCCCTAACCTGAAGATTAAGCCAAACCCAAACACTAGCCCAAACCATAACACTAATCCTACAACTAGCCCTAACCCTAGCCCTAGCCCTAAAACAAAACCTAGCTATAGCTACAACCCTAAACCTTAACCTAATCCAAACCCTAACCTTAAACCTAGGCCTAACCCTAGCCCTAACATGAGTTATAAGTTGAACCCTTAAACTAACCCTGAACCCGACACTGACTCTAACACTACTAGCTCTAAATATCATCCTAATGCTAAACCTAACCATAACACTAACTCTAGCCCTAAACCCCTAAAACTAGCCCTAAACATTACCCTAGTACTTACATTAGCCCTAACCCTAACCCTATCCCTAACTTAACCCCAAACCTAGCCCTAATCTTAGCTTTAACCCTAGCCCTATTTGTAAACATAAACTTAGCCCTAAACCGATCTCTAACTCATTCCATTACTATAACCAAAACTGTAACCCTAATGCTAACCCTAGGCCTGAATCCTAATCTTAATCTAATCTATTACCCTGAACCTAACCTGAACCTAAACCTAAACCTATCATTACCCTAACCCTAACATTAACACTAATTCAAGCCCTAACTTTAAACCTTAACCTATTCCAAACCCTAATTCTGACCTTGACCCTAATAATACTCCTAACTATAAACTTGAATATAACACTACACCTAACCCTTATACGAGACATAGCCATAAAACTAAACCTAAAACTCATTTTAACCATAATTCTGGACCTAAAATTAGCCCTAGCTCTCATTCTAGCCCTAAACCTAGCTTTAATCATAACCCTAACCCTAACTCTACCCTACCCCTAACCCAAAATGTAACCTCACCCTACCTCTATACCTAGCTATAATGCCACCTCTTACCCTAAACTTAAACCTAACCCTAACCCTAATTCTAGACTTAAGACAAACAATAAACCTAGCCCTAATCCTAGCACTAATTTAGCCCTATGTCTAACCTTAACACTAACACTAGCACTAAGACTCACTCTAACTCTCTCACTATACCTATCCCTAGTTCTAACCCTATCATTTAGCATAACCCTATCTTTAGTCCCAGCCATAACCCTAGATCTAACCCTAATTCTAAATATAACCCAAATCCTAAGCCTAAGCTTAACACTTACACTAGCCCTAAACCTAACCCTAGGACTAAACCAAAACAAATCAATAGCCCTAACCCTAAACATTAACTTAAACCAAACCCTAACACTAAACCTAGACCTATACCTAGCACTAATTCGAATTATAACACTAACTTTAAAAGTAACACTGACCCTGACTCATATCCTAACTCTCAACCTAGCTCTAAACACTGCCCTCACCTTAAACCGAATTCTAAGAATAACCCTAACAATAATTTGAGTCCTATCCTTAACCCTAAAATGAACCCTGACCTGACTCTTATCCTAACACAAACGCTAGCTATAAATATCACCCTAAACTTAAACCTAACCCTAACACTAAACCTAAGCATAACACTAAAACTTACCTAAATTTAACCCTAGATCTTACATTAGCCGTGGTCCTAATCCTATCCCTAACCCTAACACAAACACTACCCCTAATCCAAACTCTAAATATAGATTTAACCCTAACCATAGCCCTAAACCTAACTCTAAACAAATCCCTTACCCTAAGCAAGACCCTAAACCTAAGGGTAACCCTAGACCTATCCCTAATCCTTAGGCTAACCACAACCCTAACTCTATTAATAGCCCTAACCCTAGCTCTCATTCTAGCTCTAGCCCTACCGCAAATTCTAACCCTAACCCTGACCCTTATATTGACCCTACCACTAATCCTAGGTCTAATAGTAACCCTAACTCTAACCCAAAATCTATGGTAATCCTATCCCTAGACCTAACCCTGAAAGTATCTCTCAGCCTAGCCCTAATCATAGCTCAGAACCTAACCCTTATGCTAAACATAACCCTAAAACTAACTCTAGTTCTAACTATCACCCTAACTCTAACTCAAGACCTAATCCTAACCATAACCCTGGCCATAACCTTAACTCTAACTGTATCCATTACCCTAAACATTACCCTTATGCTAATGTAACCCTAGGCCTAACCCTAACCCTATCACTATCCTCCAAACTGTCAATTACCCTAAACCTAACCTGAAAAGTAAACCTAATCTTATCATTACCCTAATGCTAATTCGAGCCCTAACCCTAAACCAAAGTCCAACACTGACCCTGACATTAGTAATTCCCTTAGCTCTAAACCTATTACCCTATACCTAAAGGTTACACTAGACTTAGCCATAAATCTAACCCTAAAACTATTCCTAACCATAAACCTAGACCTGAATTTAGCCCTAGCCATAATCCTAGCCATAACCTCAGCACAAACCCTAGTCCTTATCCTATCCCTAAACATAGCCTTAATTATAACCCCAAACCTAACCCTAGGCCTAACCCTAACACTAACCATAGCCCTAATCTTAGCCCTAATTTAGCCTTATCCCTAACCCTAAACCTAACCCTAGCCCAAAGACTAACTCTAACTCTCACCCTAGCCCTAACTCTAGTTCTAAACCTATACTTTACTGGAAGCCTAATCCTAGCCTGAAGGTTAGGTCTAAACCTAGCCCTATTCATATCCCTGGCCATAACCCTAGATCTAACCCTAACTCTAAATCTAACCCTAACTATAAGCCTAAGCCTAAACTTAACCCTAGCACTAACCATAAGGCTAATCCTAAAACTAGCCCTAACCCTAGCCCTAGCTCTAAAACTAAACCAAGCCATAGACCTAACCCTAATCCTTAATATGAACCAAGCCCTAATCCTACACCTAGCCCTAATCCTATCAATAATTATAGTCTTAAGCCAAACCCTAAAACTAACCCTCACCTTGACTCTGACCTTAACACTAACCCTAGGTCTAAACATCACCCTAACCCAAACCTAAAACTAACACTAGACCTACTCCTAAATCCTAACACTAAAGTTAGCCCTAATCATAACCCTAGTGCTTACATTAGCCGTAAACCTAACTCTAGCCCTAACTTAACCCAAATCCTAGCCCTATTCTGAGCACTAAACCTAGATTTAACCCTAAACCTAACTCTAACCCTAGCACTAATTGTAACCATAACCCTAGCTGTAACCATGGTTCTAACCCTATCTTTTACCCTAACCATAACCCTAAACCTAACGCTAACCCTAGGCCTAAACCTAACCCTATCCCTATCCTTCACCCTATCCATTTCCCTAAATCTAACCTGAAACCTAAACCTAACCTATCATTACGCTTAACCTAACCTTAATGCTAACTGGAGTCCTAACTTTAAACCTTAACCTATGCAAAACACTAATCATGACCATGACTCTAATAAAACCCTTAGCTCTAAACCTGACCCTAACTCTAAACCTAATGCTTACAAAAGGCATAAACATAAACCTAACCTTAAACTATCTTTAACTGTAAACCTAGACCAGAAATTAGCCTTAAATGTAAACTTAGCCCTAAACCTAGCTTTAATCCTAACCTGAAACATAACCTGAGCCCTAACCCTAATTCTAATACTTACCCTAGTCCTAAACCTACCTATAACCCCATCCCTTACCACAAACCTAACCATAACCCTAAACCTAACCCTAACTCCCAACCTAACCCTAGGACTAATACTAACACTAAGCCTAGAGCTTATCCTAGCCCTAATTAAATTCTATCCTAACCTTAACCCTAGCCCTAAGACTATATATAACTCTTGCCCTAGCCCTAACCCTAGTTCTATCCTTAGCCCTATCCTAAATCTAGATCTCAACCTAAATCTAAATTTCAACCTAACTCTAAATTTAACTGTAATCATAAGCCAAACCAAAGCCTAACACTTCCCCTAACCATAATGCTAATCCTACAACTTGCCCTAGCCCTGACCCTAGCCATAAAACAAAACCAAGCCATATCCCTAACCCAAACCCTTAACCTAAACCAAACCCAAACCAAACCTTACACCTAGCCCTAACTCTAACTCTAAAAATTACTCTGAGCCTGACGCTGACCCTAACACTAATCCTAGCTCTAATCATCACCCTAACTTAAATTAACCCTAACACTAGACCTAGTCTTAACTGTAACCCTAAAACTAGCCTTAATTGTAACCCTAGTTTGTACATTAGTTGTTGTCATAACCCTAGCCCTAACCCTAACACAAATATTACCCCTAGTCCTAACCCGATCTTAAACCCTAATCTTAACCCTAATTCTAGTCCTAACCCTAGCTTAAAACCTAATATTAACTCTAACACTAGCCCTAACCCTAACCCTAACCCGAGCCCTAACCCTAGCTCCAACCCTATCCCTTACCCTAAGCCAACACCTAAGCCAAATGCTAACTTAGTCCTAATCTTAATCCTTAGCCAAAATTAAATACTAACAGTATTACTAGTCCTAACCCTAGCCCTCATTCTAGTTCTAGCCCTAACCCTGACTCTCATCTGACCCTAAAAGTAACCCTAGGTCTAAACCTGACCCTAAACCTAAACCAAAACCTAACACTAGACCTACTGGTAACCCTATACATATACCTAAACCTAACACTAGTCCTAGACCCAATGCTAATCCTAAATATAGCTATAACTCTAGCCCTAGACCTAAACAAAATCCTAGCCATAGCCCTAACAATAACCCTTAACCTAAACCAAACACTTATTCTATCCTAGACCTAACCCTAGTCCTAATTCTGGCTCTAACCCTAAACCTAACTCTATCCTGAACACTGACCCTGATCCTAACACTTTAACTAGCTTTAAACCTGACACTAACCCAAACCTGGACATAACGCTAGAACTAGCCATAACCCTAAACCTAAAACTATCCCTAAACACAACCCTTCCTTTTACATTACCCATAGTCCTATCCCTAGCCCTAAACCTAACACAAAACCTAGAGCTAATCCTAGGCCTAAACTTAGCTGTAAGCATAAACGTAAGCCTAGCCCTAACCCTAACCCTAACTCTAACCCTAACCCTCTCCTTAGACCTAACCCTAGCTCAAAGCCTAACCCTTACACTAAACATAACCCTAGACCTTCTGAAATCCTAATCCTAAACCTAGCCTTAATCCTAACCTTAAGCCTAGCCCAAACTTTATCTCTAACAATATCCTTTACCCTAACCCTAACACTAACCCTAATTAAAAACCCTATCCCTAACACTAAACCTAACTCCAACCACAATATGAACTTAGGAGTAAACCTAAACCTAACCCTCAAAGTAGCCCTAACCCTAGCTCAAACACTAACCCTTAAGCTAACCTAACCATAACCTTAACCCTAAACTAACACTTACCCTAACCATAACACTTACTGTAAACCAAACCCTTGCCCTATCCCTAAACCTAATCCTAATCCTAGACTTAATCCAAACCATAACCTAGCCCTAACCCTAGCTCTAAAACTATCCATTACACTAAACATAAACCTAACCCTAATGCTAACCCTAACCCGATCGCTGAAACCTAACCCATCTGTTACCTTAAACCTTAACTAAAACCTAAAGTAAACCCTTCCATTACCTTAACTCTAAACCTAACCCTAACACAAATCCGAGCCCTAACCCCTTAACCTTAATGTAAACCAAATGCTAACACTGACCCTGACCATGATACAAATAATAATTCTAGCTCTAAAGCTGACCTTTAACATTAACCTAACCCTTACACTAGACCTAGCCATAACCTAACCCTAAAACTATCCTTAACCATAACCCTAGAACTGATATTATCCCTAGCCTGAGTCATAGCCCTAACCCTATCAGCAATCCAACCCCTCATCCTAGCCCTAATCCTATCCTTAATTTTTAACTGAACCATAACCCTAGGCCTAATACTAATTCTAACCCTCACCCTGGCCCTAAACCTAGCTATAATCCCACACATTCCTCTAAACTTAACCCTAACCTCAAGGATAACCCTAATCCTAGTCCAAGCCCTAGGCTTAAACCTAACACTAACCCTAGTCCTAATCCTAGCCCTAATTTAGCCCTAACCCTAACTCTCACCCTAAGCCTACTCCTAAGAATAACTCTAATTCTCACCCTAGACCTATCCCTAGTTCTTACTATATTCCTTACCATAACTCTAACACTAGCCCTAACCCTAGCACGTGCCCTAACTCTATATCAACTCTAACTCTAAATCTAAAGCTAACCCTAAGCCTAAACTTCACTCTAACACTAGCCCTAACACTGATGCTAATCCAAAATCTAGCCTTAACCCTAGCCCTAGCACTAAAACAAAACTGAGCCATAGCCCTAACCATAAACCTTAACCTAAACCAGAACCTAACCCTACACTGAGCACTAACTTTAGCCCTAATTCGAGTCCTAAACATAACACTAAATCTAACCCTTACACTATCACTGACCCTAAATATAACTCTTGCTCTAAATATCACCCTAGCCCTAACCCTAAAACTGGCATTAATTGTAATACTAGTTCATACATTAGCCATAGCCCTAACCCTAGCCCTAACCTAACCCAAAACCTAGCCCTTATTTGAGAATTAACCCTAGTTTTAATCCTAACCCTAACCCCAAACCTAACCCTAAACCTTCCTCTTACCATAGCCAAAATACTAATGATAACCCTAGCCTTATCACTAGCTCTAACCCTATCCATTACCTTAACCATAACCATAACCCTAATGGTAACCCTAGGCCTAACCCTAACCTTATCGCTAACCCTAACATTATTCATTAACCTAAACCTAACCTGAATCTTAAACCTAACCCTATCATTACCCTAAACCTAAACCTAATGCTAATTTGAGCCCTAATCCTAAACTTAACCTAAGCCAAACCCTAACTCTGACCCTTCCGGTAATAATACACCTAGCTCTTACCCTGACCCTACCCCTAAACCTAACCCTTATACTAGACCTAGCCATAAACCTAATCCTAAAACTATTCCTAACGTAATCATAGACCTGACATTTGCCCTAGCTGTAATCCTAGCCCTAAACTTAACACAAACCATAGCCCTGACCCTAACCCTAACACTAACCCTAGCCCTAACCCTATCCATAAACTTATCCCTAAACTTAGCTCTAACCCTATCAATTACCCTAAACATAGCACTAATTCTAATGCTAACCCTAGGTCTAAATCTAAACCTATGCCTAACCATAACCATATCCATTATGCTAAACCAAACTTGAACCCTATACCTAATCCTATCATTACCCTAAGCCAAACCCTAATGCTAATTTGAGCCCTAACCATAAACCCTAATCTGAACAAAACCCTAAATATGGCCCAGACCCTAATAATACCCTAGCTCTAAATTTGACTTTTACCCTAAATCTAATCCTTACACTAAACATAACCATAAACCTAACCCCAAAACTATCCCTAACCATAACCCTAGAACTGACATTTGCCCTAACACTAATCCTAGCCCTAACCAAAACACAAACCCTAACCCTCATCCTAGCCCTTAACCTAGCCTTAATCATAACTCTAACGAAACCCTAGCCCTAACCCTAATTCTAACATTCTTCCCAGCCCTAAACCTAGCTCTAACCCCATTATTTACACTAAACCTAACTCTAAGTCCAAAAGTAAACCTAGGCCTAAGAATAAACAATACCATAGCCCTATTCCTAGCCCTAATTAAGCCCTATACCTAACCAAACACTAAGCCTAACCCTAAGACTAACTCTCACTCTTGCCCTAGTCCTATCCCTAGTTCTAATACTATTTTTATCATAACCCTAATCCTAGCTATAAACCTATAACTTATGCTAGCCATATCCTTAGCCCTAGACCTTACCCTATATCTAATCCTAACTCTAAATCTAACTATAAACATAAGACTAGTGTTAGGATTAGGTTTAGGAATTGGTTTATTTCTAGTGCTAGTCTTAGGTTTAGAGTTATATTTAGAATTAGGATTACTACACTAGTCCTAAAACTAATGCTAATCTTAAAACTAGGCCTAAATATAGCCCTAGCCCTAAAACAAACCCGAGATAGCCCTAACTTTGAAGCTTAATCTAAACCAAAACCTAACTGTACACCTAGCCCTAACCCTAGCCCTAATTCGAGTCCAAACCCTAACCCTAACACTACCCCGACCTTAATTTTGACCCTAATACGAACCCTAGCTCTAAACGTCACCCTAATGTTAAACCTAACCCTAACACTAGACCTAGTCCTAACCCCAATCTTATAACTAGCCCAAATCATAACTCTACTGCAAACATTGGCTGTAACTTTAAACCTAGCCCTAACGCTAACAAATATTTAGCCCTAATCGGAAACCTAACCCTAGGTTTAACACTAAACCTAATCCTAACAGTAGCCCTAACCCTTACATAAATATAGCCCTAACCCTAGTCTAACCCTGTCCCTTACCCTAAGCCAACCCTAACCCTAATGCTAACCCTAGTCCTAACCCTAATCTTATTACTAGTCCTAACCCTAGCCCTCATTCTAGCTCTAACCATAACTCAAACCTGACACTTATTCTGACTCTAATGGTAACTGTAGGTGTAAACCTTACTATAAACCTATACTGAACCCTAACACTAGCACTAGAAATAAACCTATTCCTAAACCTAACCCTAACACTAGCAATAGACCCAAACCTAATTCTAAATATAGACATATCTCTAGCACAAGACATAAACAAAAACCTACCCCTAGCCCTAATAATAAACCTTAACCTAATCCAAACACTAACCCTACCCCTACACCTAACCCTAGTGATAATTCTTGCTTTAACCCTAAACCTAACTCTAACTTGAACACTGACTCTGACCCTAACACTAACTCTAGATCTAAACATAATGCTAACAATAACCCTCACCCCAACACTTGACCTAGCCATAACACTAACCCCCAAACTGGTCCTAATAATAACCCTAGTTTGTACATTAGCTATAGCCCTAACACTAGCCCTAAACTAACCGAAAACATGTCCCTAATTTGAGCACTAATCCTGGCTTTAAGCCTAACACTAACCCTAGCAATAAGCCAGTCCCTAACCCTTCCCTAACCCTAGCTCTTATCCTATTTGTTACCTTAAGCCAAACCATAAACCTATTGCTAACCCTAGTCCTAATCCTAATCCATAGCCTAACCCAAATACAAACCCTATTACTAGTCCTAACCCTAGCCCTCATTCTAGCTCTAACTATAACCCAAAATCTAATCTTAACCCTGAAACTTATACTGACCCTAACACTAACCTTATGTCTAAACTTAACCCTAACCCGAACCTGAACCCTAACATTAGCCTTACTGGTAATTCTATATGTAAACTTAAACCTAAAACAAGTCCTAGACTTAAACCTTATCCTAAAGCTAGCCATAACTCTAGCCCTAGGCCTAAACAACACCTTGACCTAGCCCTAACAATCACCCTTAACATAACCTAAACACTAACCCTACTTCTAGACATAACCCTAGTCCCAATTCTGGCTCTAACCACAACACTCACTCTAACATGAACACTGACCCTGACCCTAACATAAACCTAGCTCCAAAGCTCACCCTAACTCAAAACTTAATCCTAACACTACACCTAGCCATAAACCTAACCCTAAAACTAGTCCTAATTATAACCCTAGCTCTTAACTACCCATGGCCCTAACCCTAGGCCTAAAATAACACAAAACCTAGCCCTAAGTGTAACCCTAAACTAACTGTAGACCTATTCCTAACTCTAACCTTCCCCTTAGACCTAACCCTATCTCCAAGCCTAACCTTTACCCTAAACATAACCCTAGCCCTATCCCAAACCCTAACCTAACCCTAGCCCTAATCCTACCATTAACCATAGCACTAACCATAGCTCTAATTCTATACACTACCCTAACCCTAGCCCTAATCCTAACCATAACTCTAGACCTAACCCTAGGTCTAATCCTATCCATTAACCTAAACATAATCCTAACACTAATTCTAACCCTAGGCTTAACACTACCACTATCACAATCTCTAAACCTATCTATTACCCTAAAACTAACCTATCCCTTACCTAAGCCTATTCATTACCCTAACCCTAATTCTAACCCTAAAGCTAATTAAAGCCCTAAACCTAAACCTTAACCTAAACTGAACCGTAAGCCCTACCCTAACCTTAATAATACATCTAGCTCTAAACTTGACCCTTACCCTAAATCTCACCCTTACACTAGACTTACCCATAAACATAACCCTAAATCTATCCCTAACCGTAACCTTAGACTTAATCCTAGACACTTACTGTAACACAGAACCTAGCTCTAAAACTTATCCTAACTGAAAAACTAACCCTAACACTAGACAAACCCTAAATCTACCCATGACCATAACCCTAGCTCTTGTATTACCCATACACATAACACTAGCACTAAACCTCACACACAACATAGCCCTAATCCTAGCCCTAAATCTAGACCTAAGCGTAACCATAACCCTATCCCTAGCACTAACCTTAACCCTAACACTGGCCCTGGCCCTAACCTTACTCAAACTCTAATCCTTACCCTAAACATAACAATAGCCCTAACGCTCAACCTAACCCTAAACCTAGCCCTAATCCTAACTGTACCCATAGCACAAATCCTAGCATAAGCTCTATCCATTACTTTAAACATAACCCTAACCCTAATGCTAACCCAAGCCATAACCCTAACCCTAAACCTAACCATAGCCCTGACTCAAATCTTACACTCACCCTAGCCATAACCCTAGCTAAAACCCTAACACTTCTGCTAAACCTAACACTAACACTAACCCTAGGCCTATCTCTAAACCTAGCCAAAATCCTAATGTTAACTCAAGCCCTACCACTAGCAATAAGCCTATTTGTTACCCTAAACATAAACCCAACCCAAAAGCTTATCCTAGGCCCAACCCTAATTCTATCACTAACACTAAACCTATCTATTACTCTAAACCTAATCTGAACCTTAACCTGACACTATCCATGACTTTAACCCTAACCCTAATGCTAATTTGAGCCCTAACCCTAAACCTTATCCTAAACCAAACCCTAAACCGGACTCCGAACATAATAATACACCCAGCTCTGCACCTGACCTTTACCCTAAACCTCACTTTCCACTAGACCTAGCCATAAACCTAAAGTTAACACTATTCCTAACCATAACCCTAGACTTCACATTAGCCCTAGCTCTAATCCTAGCTCTAAACCTAATACAAACCCTAGCCCTCATCCTAGCCCTAAACCTAGCCTTAATCCTAACCCAAACACTCACCCTATTCCTATAACTAATTTTAAAACTCACCCTAGCCCTGAACCTAACCATAACCTCATCCCTTCCCCTAAAATTAACCATAACCCTAACACTAACACTAACCCTAATTCTAGCCCTAACCACAGACTTAACCCTAACACTAAACCTAGCACTAATCTAGCACTAATTTAGTCCTAACCCTAAGCAAATCCCTAACTCTAGCCCGAAGAATAACTCTAACTCTCAAACCAGCCCTATTTCTATTTATAAACTGGACCATTATCGTAACCCTAACACTAGCCCTAACCTTAGCCCTAACCCTAACCCTAACCCTAACCCTAACCCTTACCCTGACTCATATCCAAACACTAACCGTAGCTCTATATATCACCCTAAGCATAAAGCAAATGTGAACGCCATTTCTAGCCCAAACCCTAACCCTAAAACTAATCCTAATAATAAACCTAGTTTTTACAGTAGCCATAGTCCTAACTCTAGCCCTAACCCCAAAACAAAAATAGCCCTAATATGAGCCCTAAAACTAGATTTAACCCTAACCCTAACCCTAGCCCTAAACCTAACCCTAACACATGCTCTAAGCCTAGATCTAACCCTATCCCTTATCCTAAGCCAAACCCTATCCATAATGCTAACCCTAGTCCTAATCATAATCCTTAGCCTAATTCAAACACTAATCCTATTACTAGTCCAAACCCTAGCCCTCATTATAACCCTAAACCTAACCCAAATCTGAAATCTAATCTTCACCCTTATTCTGACCATAACACTAATTATAGGACTAAACCTGACCCTAACCCTAAACTGAACCCTGAAACTAGCCCTACTAGTGAAATTTTACCTAAACCTAACTCTAGCACTACCCCTAGACCTAAACCTAATCCTAAATATAGCAATAACTCTAACTCTAGACCTAAACAAAAACTTAGTCCTAGCCCTAAAAATAACCCTTAACCTAAACCAAATAATAACACAACCCCCAGACCTAACCCTACTTCTGGTTCTGGCTTTCACCCTAACTCTAATCTGAACATTGACTCTGACACTAACACTAAACCTAGCTCTAAAAATGACTCTAAACCAAAATCTAAACCTAACACTAGAACTATCCATAACCCTAACCCTAAAACTAGCCCTAATTAGAACCCTAGATCTTACACTACCCATAGCACTAACCCTAGAACTAATCCAAGGCCTAAACCTACTGTAAGCATAACCATAACCCTAAACCTAGCCCTAACCCTAAGCCTAATCCTCATCTTAGACCTAACCATACCTCAAAGCCTAACCTTTGGCATAAACACACCTGGCCTTATCCCTAAAAATAACCCTAACCCTAGCCCTAAACCTAACCCTAACCCTAACCCTACATATTGCCCTTATGATAACCCTATTCCTAATGCTAACCCTAGGCCTAATCCTAACCCTATCGCAAACCCTAAATCTCTCCATTACCCTAAACCTACCGTGAACCCTAAACCTAACCCTATTCATTATCCTAATCCTAACTCTAACCCTAATGCTCATTTGAGCCTTATCTCTAAATCTTAAACTAATACAAACCACAACCCTTACCCTGAACCTAAAAATACCCCTAGCTCTAAAACTGACCCTTACCCTAAACTTAACACACTAGACTAAGACATAGACCTAATCCTAAATATACTCCTAACTGTAACACTAGACCTGATATTATCCCTAGCCCTAATTCTAGACCTAACCCTACAACAAAACCTAGCCCTCTTCCTAGACCTAAACCTAGCCATAATCATAACCCTATCCCTAACCCTAATTCTAACCCTCACTCTACCTCTAAACCTAGCTACATCACATCTCTTACCCTAAACTTAACCCTAAACCTATCCCTAATGTTAGGCCTAACCTGAACACTAACCCTAGTTCTAATCCTTGCCTGATTTAGCCCTATCCCTAAAACTAAACATAACCCTGGCCCTAAGACTAACTCTAACTCTCACCCTAGCCTTATCCCTAGTTCTATCCCTGTCATTTACCATAAACCTAAACCTAGCCCTAACCCTTGCCCTATCCTTAGACCTAGCCCTAACCCTAGATATAACCATAACTCCAAGTCTTAACCTAAGCCTAAGCCTAAGCCTAACAGAAACAATAGCCCTAATCCTAATGCTAATCATATAACCTAGGACTAAAACAAAACTGAGCAATTGGGGCTGAGGATGTGGCTCAAGTGGTAGCACATTCGCTTGGCATGCACAGGGTACTGGGTTCGATCCTCAGCAACAATAAAAATATAATTTAAAAAAAAGGTGTTGTGTCCACCAAAAACAAAAAAATAATTTAAAATTCTCTCTCTCTCTCTCTCTCTCTCTCTCTCTCTCTCTCTCTCTCTAAAAAAAACCTAAGCAATAGTCCTAATCTTGAACCCTAACTTAAACCAAACCCTAACACTACACCTAGACCAAACCCCAGCACTAATTTGAGTCCTAACCATAACCTTAAACTAACCCTGACCCCGAATCATATCCTAACACTCACCCTAGGTCTAAACACCACCCTAAACTTAAACCGAACCATAAGAGTAACCCTAGCCTTAATTCAAGTCATAACCCTAACCTTAAAACTAACCCTGACGCTGACTTATATCCTAACAGTTACCCTAGCTCTAAAGACTGCACTCACCTTAAACTGAACCCTATCAGTAATCCTAGCCCTTATTTTAGTCCTAACCCTAACCCTAAAACTAACACTGTCTCTGAATTATATCCTAATACCAACTTAGCTATAAATATCACCCTAAAATTAAACCTAACCCTAACACTAGACCTATCCTTAACCCTAACCCTAATTGTAACCTAGTTCTTACATTATCCATTGCCATAACATTAGCCCTAACCCTAACACAAAAATTAGCCCTAATCTGAGCCCTAAACCTAGATTTAACCCTAACCCTAGCCCTAACTCTAGCCCTAACCCTAGCTCTAAGCCTATCCCTTACCCAAAGCGAAACCCTAACACTAATGGTAATCCTAGACCTATCCCTAATCCTTAAGCTAACCAAAGCCCTAATCCTATTAATAGTCATAACCCTACCTTCACTCTAGCTCTAACCCTATTCCAAACCCTAATGTTAACTCTGACCATTATTTTCACCCTAACACTAACCCTAGGTCAAAACCTTGCCCTAACCCTAGACCAAACCATTTAACTAGCCCTAGACCTAAACCAAATCCTAAATCAAACCTTAACTCTAGCCCTAGACCTAAACAAAAATGTATCCCTAGCCCTTTAAGTAACGTTAACTTAACACAAACACTAACTCTACCCCTAGACCTAAACCTAGTTCTAATTCTGACTGTAACCCTAACTCTAACTCAAACCCAAACACTGACCCTGCCTTTAAGAGTAAACCTACTTCTAAACCTGATCCTAGCCAAAAATCTAAACCTAACACTAGAACTAGTCAAAATCCTAACCCTCAAACTAGCCCTAATCATAACCCTAGCTCTTACATTACACACAACCCTAACCCTAGGCCTAAACCTAACACAAAACCTGGAGCTAATCCTAGGCCTAAGCATATCCTTAACATTAGCTCTAACCTTATCAATTACCCTAACGATAACCATAACTCTAATAATAGGCCTAACCCTAACCCTATCCATTACTCTAAACCTAACCTGAATCAGAAACCTAACCCTATCCATTACCTAGCCTAACTCTAACCATAACACTAATTTGAATCCCAACCCTAAACCTTAATCTACCCTAACCCAAAATCTGACCCTGACCATTTTAATACCCTTAGCTCTAAACCTGTACCTTACCCTAAACCTAACTCTGACAGTAGACCTAGCCATAAACCTTACCCTAAAACTATCCCTAACTGTAACCCTAGACATGATATTAGCCCTAGCCCTAATACTTACCATAACCCTAACACAAATGCTAGCCCTCATCCTAGCCCTAAACCTAGCCTTGATCCTAACCTGTACCCTAACTCTAGCACTATCCCTAATTTTAACCCTTGTCCTAGTTCTGAGCCAAGCTATAAGCCCATCCCTCCCCCTAAACCTAACCCTAACCCTAAACCTAGACCTAACCCTACAACTAACCCTAGACCTGATCCTAACCCTAATTTAGCCCTAACTCTAACCCTAGCCATAGCACTCAACTAAAACAACTCTCAACCTAGCACTATTCCTAGATCTAACCCTATCCCTTAACATAACCCTAACACTTGCCCTAACCTTAGCCTTAACCCGAGCCCTAGCCCTAACCACATATCTAATCATAACTCTTAATCTAACCCTAAACCTAACCCTAAAACTCATACTAACAATAGCCCTAACACTAATGCTAATACAAAAACTAGCCCTTCTATTCCTAGCCCCCAAATAAAACCGAGCCATAGCTCTAACCCTAAACTGTAACCTAAACCAAAACTTAACCCAACACCTAGCCCTAACCCGAGCCCTAATTCCAGTCCTATTCTAACCCTAAAACTATCCTTGACCCTGACTCTGATACTCTAACACACCCTAAAAATAAACCTAACCCTAAAACTACACAAAACTGCATTAGCTGTAGCCCTAACTCTAGCCCTAACCTAACCCAATACATAGCCCTATCTGATCCAAACACCTCGTTTTAAAACTAACCCTAACCCTGGCCCTAGCTCTAAACATTACCCTAAAACTAACCCTAATCCTAAAAATTGCTCTAACATTAAACCTAACCTTAGCCTTAATCCTAACCATAATCCTAGACCTAACCCTAGATCTAAGACTATCCATTACCCTAACCATAACCATAACCCTAATACTAACTGTAGGATATTCCTAACCCTATCTCTAACCCTAAATTTATCCATTACCCTAAACCTAACCTGAACCCTAAACCTAACCATGTCCATTAACCTACCTTAGCCCTAACCCTAATGCTAATTAGAGTCCTAACCCTTAACCTTAACCTAACCCAAACCATAACCGTTACAATGAACCTAATAATAACCCTATCTCAAAAACTGACCCTAACCCTCAAGATAACACTTACACTAGAACTAGCCATAAACCTCACCCTAAAACTAACCCTAACCATAAACCTAGACCTGACATTAGCCCTAGCCCTAATCCTAGCCCTAAACCTAACACATAACCTAGCCCTAATCCTAGCACTTAACCTGGCCTAATCCTAATCCTAAACTTAGCCCTAGCCCTAACACTAATCCTAGCGCTAATCCTAGTACTAATTTCGACCTAACTCTAACCCTAGCCCTAGGACTAACTCTAATTCTCACTGTAGTCCTATCCCTAGATTTAAACCTATCCCTTAAAGTAACCCAAACCCTAGCCTAAACCTAGCCCTAACCAGAGCCCTAACTTTTTCCCTAACCCTAAACCTAGATCTAATCCTAACTCTAAATCTAACCCTAAATCTAAGCATAAACCTCACCCTAACACTAGCACTATGCCTAATGCTAATTGGAAAACTAGCCCTAACCCTAGCCCAAACACTCAAATAAAACTGAGTCATAGGCTTAACCCTAAATCTTACCCTAAATCAAACCCTAATCCTCTACCTAGCCCTAACCCTTGCACTAATTCGAGTCATAATCCTACCTTTAGAAATTACGCTGACCCTGTTTCGGACCCTAACACTAACCCTAGCTCTAAACATCACCCTAACCCTAAACCTAACCCTAAAAATAGCCCTAATTGGAACTCTAGATCTTAAATTAGCCATGGCCCTAAACTAATAGAAAACCTAGCCCTAATCTGAGACTTAAACCTAGTTTTAAACCTAAACCTAATCTTAACCCTAGCCCTATCCCTAACCCTAATATTATCCCTAACCCTAGCTCTAACCCTGTCCCTTACCTTAAGCCAAACCCTTACCCTAATGCTACCCTAGTCCTAAGCCTAATCCATAGCTTACCCCAAACCATAACTCTAATACTAATCATAAACCTAGCCCTCATTCTAGCTCTAACCCTAATCCAAATTCTAACCCTAACCCTGACCCTTATTCTGACCCTAACTCTAACCCTAGGTTTAAACCTGACCCTAACCCTAAACTGAATACTAACATTAGCCCTATGGGTAACCCTATACCTAAACCTAACCCTAACACTGGACCTAGAAAAAAGCCTAATCCTAAATCTAGTCATAACTCTAGCACTAGCCCTAAACAAAAACCTATCCCTAGGCATAACACTAATGCTTAACCTATCTCAAACACTAACCCTACACCTAGACCTAAGCCTAGCACTAATTCTGGCCCTAAATTTAAACCTAACCCTAACCCGAACAATGATCCCTACCCTAACATAAACCTGGCTGTAATAACCCAAAATCTAGCAATAACCCTAACACTAGACCTAGCCATAAACCTAAACCTAGCTCTTTCATAACCGAAGATAAACCCTAGCTCTAAATCTATCCATTACCCTAAACATAAACCTAACCCTAATGTTAATCCTAGCACTAAATTTAACCCTAATCCTAAACCTAGATCTGACACTAACCCTAACCCTCGCCCTGGTCCTAAACATAGGTCAAACCCTAACACTTACCCTAAACCTAACCCTAACACTAACCCTAGGCCTAATCCTAACTCTAACATTAATCCCAGACCTAATCCTAACCATAACCCAAGCCCTAAACCTATCCATTACCCTAAACATAAGCCTAACCCAAATGCTAACCCTAGGCTTAACCTTAAACCTATCACAAACACTAACCCTATCCATTACCTAAACCTAACCTAAACATTAAACCTAACCCTATCAATTACTCTAACCCTAATGCTAATTTGAGCCCTAAACCTAAACCATGACCCAAACCAAACTGTGAACAAGACCAGTGTCTAATAATACACCTAGCTCTAAACCTGACCCTTACCCTAAACCTAACCCTTACACTAGACCTAGATATAAAACTAACCATGACACTATCCCTAACCAAACCATAGACCTGACATTAGCACTCTACCTAATTCTTGCTCTAAACCTAATACAAACCCTAGCCTTCATCCTAGCCATAAACCTAGCCTTAATAATAATCCAAACCCTAATCCTAGCCCAATCCCTAATTTCAACCCTTGCCCTAGTTCTGAACCTAGGTATAACCTCATCCCTTCCCCTAACCATAACCCTAACATTATCACTAACCCTAACCCTAGCCCTAACACTAGGCCTAACCATAACAGAAACCCTTGCTCTAATCTTAGCCCTAATTTATCGCTAAATATAAGCCTATTCCAACTCTAGCCCTAAGACTAACTCTAACCCTCGAGCTAGACCTATTTCTAGTACTAACCTTATATTTTACTGTAACTCTAATAGTAGTACTAACCTTAGCCCTAACCCTAGATCTAACCATAATTCTAAATCTAACCTTTACTCTAAGCCTAAACCTCACCCTACCACTAGCCCTAACACTATTTCTAATCCAAAAACTAGCCCTAACCCAAGCCCTACACCTAAAACAAACCCGAGCCATAGCCCTAATGCTAATTGTAACCTAACTGTAACCACATACCTGACATTAGCCCTAGCCCTAATTCTTGTTCTAACCCTATTGCAAAACCTAACCCTACATCTACCCTTAACCCTAGCTCTATTTCGAATGTTATCCCTAACCCTAAAACTGACACTGACCCTGACTCTGACCCTATCACTTACCCTATCTCAAATCATCACCCTAAAATAAACCTAATCCTAACACTAGACCTAGCCCTAATCCTATCCCTAAATCTAACCCTAATTGTAGTGCTAGTTTTTACATTAGCCATAGCCCTACCTTAGCCCTAACCTAATCTAAAACCTAGCCCTAATCCGATTTCTAACTCTAGCTTTAACCCTAACAATAACCCTAACCCTAGACTTAATCCTAACCATAACCCTAGCCCTAACCCTAGCTCTAAACCTATCCATTACCTTATCTCTAACCCTAACCCTAATGCTAACCCTAGAATAACCCTAACCCTATCCATAACTCTAATACTATCTCTTACCCAAACCTAACTTGAAACCTAAACTTAACCATATCCATTACTCTAACCCTAAACCTACCCCTAATGCTAAGACAATACCCTAACCCTAATCCTAAACCTTTTCCTGACCCTAATAATACCCCTTTCTAAAACTGAACCTAACCCTTAACCTAACCTTTACACTATACCTAACCATAAACTTAACCTTAAAACTATCCCTAACCATAACACTACACCTGATCTTAGCCCTAGTCCTAATGCTAGCCCTAACCCAAACAAAAACTGTAGCTCTAATTCTGGCCATAATCTTAGCCTTAATCCTAACCTAACCCAAACACTAGCCCTAACCCTAAGTTGAACTTTCAATCTAGGCCTAAACCTAGCTATAACGTTATACCATACCCTAACTCTAATCATAATTCTAACCCTAAACCAAGGCCTAGCCCTAATATTAACCCTAGGTCTAATCCTATCCCTAATTTAGCCCTAATCTTAAACCTAACCATATCCCTATCCCTAAGACTAACTGTAACTCTCGCCCCAGCCCTAGCCCTAGTTCTAAACTTATCCCTTTCTATAAGCTAAAGCCTAGCCCTAACCCTAGCCCAAACCTAGCCCTAAACTTAGGCTAGCAATAAACCTAGATCTAAACCTAACTCTAAATAAAACCCTAAAATAAACCCAAACCTGACCCTAACACTAGCCCTAACCCTAATGCTAATTTGAAAACTTGCCCTAAACCTAGCCATAGCCTTAAAAAAGTGAGCTATAGCCCTAATCATAACCCTTAACCTAAACCAAATCCTAATGCTACACCTAGCCCTAACTCTAACCCTTAAATTATTATTGACCCTGACTCTGAACCTAAAACTAACCCTAGCTCTAAATATCACCTAAACCTAACCCAAACACTAGACCTAGCCCTAACATTAGCCATAGCCCTAACCCTAATACAAAACCTAGCACTAGTCTGAGCCCTAACTCTAGCTTTAACCCTAGCCCTAACCCTAACCCTAACCCTAGCTCTATTCCTACCCCTTACCCTAAACCAAACCCTAACCCTAATGCTACCCTAGTTCTAACCCTAATCCTTAGCCTAGCCCAACCCTAACTCTATTACTGGTCCTAACCCTAGACTGTATTCTATCTCTAATCCTAACCCAAAGCCTAAGCCTAACCCTGACTCTTATTCTAACCCTAACACTAACCATAGGACTAAGTCTAATCTAACATTAATCCGAACCTAACTCTATCCCTACTGGTAAACCTATACCTAAACCTAACCATAACACTAGCACTAGATCTAAACTTATTCCTAAATATAGCCATAACTATAGTCCTAGCCCTAAACAAAAACCTAGCCCTAGTCCTAACAGTAACCATTAACCTAACACAAAGACTAACCCTACCCCTAGACCTAATCTAGTTCTGATTCTGGCCCTAACAGTAAATCCAATAATAAACTGACACTGACTTTTTCCCTAACATAAACCCTAGCTCTAAACCTTATTCTATACCAAAACCTAACCCTAACACAGGATTTA
Organism: Marmota flaviventris; assembly: GCF_047511675.1. NCBI lineage: Eukaryota > Metazoa > Chordata > Mammalia > Rodentia > Sciuridae > Marmota > Marmota flaviventris. Next base: position 15,406 of record NW_027287807.1, on the reverse strand, counting down.
TCCATAACCCTAACCTTCAAACTAGCCATAACCATAACCCTAGCTCTTACATTACCCATAGCCCTAATGCTAGCCATAAACCTCACATGAAACATAGCCCTAAACCTAGCCCTAAGCATCACCCTAACATTAACCTAGCCCAAACCCTACCCTAACGCTTGCCATAGCCTTACCCTAGCTCAAACTCTAACTCTTACCCTTAGCATAACCTTAGCCCTAACCCAACCTTAATACTAACCCGAATCCTAACTGTAACCATAGCCCAAATCCTAGATCTAACTTTATCCATTACTTTATACATAACCCTGACCTTAATGCTAACCCTAGCCCTAACCCTAAACATAACCCTAAAAATAGCCGTGACTCTAACCTAACCCTTACGCTAGTGCTAACCCTAGCTCAAACACTAACACTTACCCTAATCCTAATCCTAACACTAATCCTAGCCCTAATCCTAACCTAACCCAAGCCCTAACCCTATCCATTAATCTAAGCATAAGCCTAACCCAAATGTTAACACTAGGCCTAAACCTAACCCTGTCCCTAACATTAACCCTATAATTTACTCTAAACCTAAACTGAACCCTAAACCTATCCCTATCAATTACTCTAACCCAAACCATAAATCTAATTCAAGCCCTATTCGTAAACCTTAAACCAAACCAACCCTAACCCGGACTCTGAACCTAATACTACCCCTTGCTCTAAAGCTGACTCCTACTCTAAATCTAACCCTTATATTAGACCTAGCTGTAAACCAAACCCTAAAACTATCCCTAATTTTAATCCTAGACCTGATATTAGCACTAGCCCTAAATTTAGCCCTAACACTAACACAAACCCTAGCCCTAAACCTACCCTGAACATATCCAGAACCCTCACCCTAGCCTTATCCTTAATTTTAACCCTTGCCCTAGTCCTGAACCTAGCTATTTAACCCCATCCTTGCCCCCCAAACTAACCCTAAACATAGCCCTAACAATCGGCCTAAACCTAACACTAATCCTAGTGCTAATCCTAGCCCTAATTTAGCCCTAACCTTAACCCTACCCCTAACCCTAACCCTAATACTAACTGTAACTCTCAACCTAGCCTTATTTCTATTTCTAACCCTATCCATTACAGTAACCCTCACACTAGCCCTAAACTTAGCCCTAACCCTTATCCATAGCCCTAAACCTAGATCTAACCATAATGCTAAAAATAACCCTAAACTTAAGTCTAAACCTCACCCTACCACTAGACCTAACACTATTGCTAATCCTAAAACTAGCTGTAACCCTAGCCTTAGACATAAAACAAAACCGAGCCATTGCTCTAACCCTAAACCTTACCATATACCAAGCCCTACCACTAGAACTAGCCATAACCCTATCTCTAATTCAAGTCCTAGGCCTAAATTAACCCAGACCCAACTCTTATCCAAACACTAACCCTAGCTCTATTTATCGTCCTAACCCTAAAGCTAATACTAACAGAAGACTGAGCCCAAACACTAACCCTAAAAATAACCCTAAGTGTAACCCTAGTTTTACATTAGAAATAGCCCTAGCCCTAACACAAAAATAGCCCTAATCCGAGCCCTAACTAGATTTAACCCTAACCCTAACCTTAACACCAGCCCTAGCCCTAAACCTAACCCTAAACGTAGCTCTAACCCTAGCTCTAACTATATCACTTACACTAAGCCAAATCCTATCCATAATGCTAAACCTAGTCCTAATCCTAAACCTTAGCCTAAACCAAACACTAACCCTACTACTAGTCCTAACCCTAGCCCTCATTCGAGCTTTAACCCTAACCCAAAACCTAACTCTAAACTTTACCCTTGTTTTGACCCTAACACTAATTATAGGTCTAAACCTGACCCTAACCCTAATCAAAATCTGAAACTAGCTCTACCAGTAAACTTATACCTAAACCGAACCCTAACACTAGTCCTAGACCTAAATCTAATCCTAAATCTGGCGATAACTCTAGCCCTAGACCTAAACAAAAACTTAGGCCTAGCCCTAACAATATCCATTAACCTAAAACAAACACTAACCCTACCCTATACCTAACCCTAGTCCTAATTCTGATTTTCACTCTAACCCTAACAATTACTTGAACACTAACCCTGACACTAACACTAAACTTAGCTCTAAACCTTAACCTAAACTAAAATCTAAATTTAACACTAGATCTAGCCATAGCCCTAACCCTAAAACTAGCCCTAATTAGAACCCTAAATCTTACATTAACCATAGCACTAAACCTAGACCTAAACCTAATGCAAAACCTAGCCTTAATCTGAAGCATAAACCTACCCTAAGCATAACCCTCACCCTAACCCTAGCCCTAACCCTAACCCTAACCCTCACCTTAGTCCTAACCTTAGCTCAAAGCCTAACCATTAGCCTAAATATAACCTTAGCACTATCCCTAAACATAACCCTAACCGTAGCCCTAATCCTAATGTTAACCCTAGCCCTAAACTTAGCTCTAACCCTAGCCATTACCTTAACTCTAACCCTAACCCTAATTATAACCCTAGCCTTAACCCTAACCAAAACCCTAACACAAACCATAAACCTAACCCTAGACCTAACCCTAAACCTAACCCTTGCTGTATTCCTAACCCTAATTCAAATCCTAACCCTTACCCTAAACCCAACAGTATACCTAGCCCTAAAACTAAACTTAACCCTAAATCTAAACTTAACAATAAAGCTAACCTTACATCTAACCCAATATATTATGGTAAACTTAACCCTAAACCTAATGTAAACCCTAGCCCTAACCCTAAACCTAACCTTAAATAAAACCATAAACATAACCCTAGACCTAACACTAAACCTTACCCTCACCATGGATGAACCCTAGGTCAAAACATAAACTTTACCCTAAATGTAACCCTAACCCTACCCTAAGCTAGGCTTACTAGCCCTAACCCAAATCCTAACCCTAGCCCTAACTCTAGACCTAATCTTAACAATAACCTTAGCCCTAACCCTAGCTCTAACCCTATACATTATCCTTATGATAAGCCTAATCCTAATGATAACCCTAGGCCTAACCCAAACCGTATAGCTAAACTAAAAGTTCACCATTACCCTAAACCTACCCTGAACCTAAACCTAACCTTATCCATTACTCTAACCCTAACCCTAATGCTCATTTGAGCCCTATTCTTAAACATCCTAATCCTGATTCTGACCCTAAAAATACACCTAGCTCTAAACCTGACCCTTACCCTAAGCCTAACACTTACACTAGTCCTAGACACAAACCTAACCCTAAATCTATCCCTAATTGTAACACTAGGCCTGACATTAGCCCTAGTCCTAATTCTAGAGCTAAAACTACAAAAAACCCTATCACTCATTCTCGCCCTAAACCTAGCCTTAATCTTATCCCTAACCCTAACCCTAGCCCTAACCCTAATTCTAACACTCACCCTACCTCTAACCTAGCCGTCTCTTACACTAAAGATAAGCATAACCTAGTCCTAATGCTACGCCTAAGGTGAACACTAACCCCAGCCCTAATCCTAGCCCTAATTTAGCCCTATCCCTAAAACTAACCAAATCCTAGCTCTAAGACTAACTCTAACTCTCATCCTAGTCCTATCCCTATTTCTAAACCTATCCGTTACCATAATCCTAACCCTAGCCCTAACCCTTGCCCTATACTTAGACCTAGCCCGAACCCTAGATCTAATGCTAACTCCAAATCTAAACCTAACCCTAAGCATAGCCTAACACTAACACTAGTCCTAACCCTAATGCTAATCAATATAAACTAGTGCTAACCTTAAACATAGGACTAAAACCAAACTGAGCAATACCCCTAACCCTAAACCTTAACATAAATCAAACCGTAACACTACACCTAGACCTAACCCTAGCCCTAATTCGAGTCCTAACCCTAACCTTAAAACTTACCCTTACCCTGACTCATATCCTAAGAGTCACCCTAGCTTTAAACACCATGCTAACTTAAACAAAACTCTAACAGCAACCCTATCCCTTATTTGAGTCCTAACCCTAACCCTAAAACTAACTCTGATTCTTATTTATATCCTAACAATAACCCTACCTCTATATATTACCATAATCATAAATCTAACCCTTACACTACACCTACCCCTAACTCTAACCCTAAAACTAACCCTAATTGTAACCCTAGTTCTTACATTAGCCATTGACTTAAACCTAACACAAAAACTAGCCCTAATCTGAGTCCAAAACCTAGATTTAACCCTAACCCTAATCCTAATGCTAGCCCTAACTCTAGCTCTAAGGCTATCACTTACCCCAAGCCAAACACTAACCCTAATGGTAACCCTAGACCTGTCCCTAAACTTTAGGCTAACCAAACCTTAACCCTATTTTTAGTCATAAAGCTAGCCCTCACTCTAGCTCTAACACTATCCTAATCCCAAATAATAACCCTGATCCTTATTCTGACCCTAACACTAACCCTAGTTCTAAACCTGACCCTAACCCTAGACCAAACACAAATACCAGCCCTAGACCTAAACCTAATCATAAATCTAGACTTAACTCTAGTCCTAGACCTAAATAAAACCCTAGACTTAGCCATAACAATAACCCTGAACCTAACCCTAACACTAACCCTAACCCTAGACCTAAACCTAGTCTAATTCTGGCTGGAATCCTAACTCTAACTCTAACCCGAACACTGACACTGTCTTTATTGTAAACCTATCTATAAATTCTGACCTTACCCGAAAATCTAAACCTAACACTATACCTAGCCATAACCCTAACCCTTAAACTAGCCCTAAATATAACCCTAGCTCTTACATTACCCAAAACCCTAACCCTAGGCCTAAACCTAACACAAAACCCTAGGCCTAAACCTAGCCTTAACCAGAACCCTAACCCTAGCCCTAGCCCTAACCTTAACATAACCCTCATCTTAGTCCTAATCCTAGCTCAAAGCCTAACCCTTACCCTGAACATAAACCTACATCTATCCCTAAAAATAACCCTAACCCTAGTCCTAATCCTAACCTTAAGTCTAGACCTATACATAGATCTAAACATACCCTTTACCCTAAACCTAACCCTAACCCTATTGATAAACCTAGGCCTAAGCTTAATGCTATAACTAACCAGAAAACTAACCCTAGACCTAACCCTCACCCTCACACTTGCCATAGATTAAAAGTAGCTCAAACCCTAACCCTTATCATAAACCTAAACATAACCATAGCTATAACCTGAACCCTAAACCTCTATCTACCCCTAACCATAATCCTAAGCCTACATCTAAATGTACACATTGCCCTAACCTTAACCCTACCCCTCATGATGACCTAGCCCTAATAATAACCCTAACCCTAATCATACTGTAATCTTATCACTAGATCTAACCCTAAACCTAACCCTCACCCTAGGCAGTACCCTAGCTCAAAATCTAACCCTTACACTAAACATAACGCTAAGCCTAGTTCTAACCCTAACACTAACTATACCTCAAGACCTATTCCTAAACATAAACCTAGCCCTAAACTTAGCCCTAAACTATCCATTATACTAACCCTAACCCTTACCCTAATGCGAACCCAAGATCTAACCCTAATCCTAACAATTAGCTAAACATAACCTGAACCTGAAACAAAACACTATCATTGCTCTAACCCAAACCCAAATGCAAACTCGAGCCCTAACCCTAAACCCTAACTTTAACCAAACTTTAACTCTGACCCTAACCCTAATAAATTCCCTAGGTCTAAAGCTGACCCTTACCCTAAACCTAACCCTTATACTACACCTAGCAATAAATCTAATCCTAAAACTATCCCCAACATTAAGCATAGATCTGACATTAGCACTAGCCCTAATCCTAGCCCTAAACTTAACACAAATCACACTACACATACCCTTACTCCTAACCTAACCCTAACAGTAGTTCTAACCCTAACACTAACCCTAGCCCTAATCTTAGCCCTAATTTAGCTCTATTCCTAACCCTAGCCCTAACCCTAGACATAAGACTAACTCTACCTCTCACCCTAGACCTATCCCTAGTTCTAACCCAATCCCTTACAAGAACCCTAATCCTAGCCCTAACCCTAGCCCTATCCTTAGCCCTAGCCCTTACCTACATCTAACTTTAACTCTAAATCTAACCCTAACCTAAGCTTAACCCTAACCCTAACCCTAACTCTAAATGTAACTTTAACCCTAAGGCTAAACCTAAACATAACACTAGCCCTAACCCTAGCCCTAACCCTAAAACAAAACTGAACCATAGCCCTAACCCTAACCTTTAACCTAAACAAAACCCATAAACCTAACCTTAGGCCTAATATGAGATTTAATCTGAAACCTAAAACTAACCCTGACTCTGACTCTGACCATAACTTTAACCCTAGCTCTAAACATAACCCTAAACCTAAACCTAAACATAACACTAGATATAGCCCTAACCCTAACCCTAAATTTAGCCCCAAGCATAACCCTGGTACTTATGTTAGCCATAACTGTAACCCTAGCACTAACTTAACACAAAACCTAGCCCTAATCCGAGCTGTAACCCCAGTTTTAACCCTAATCCTAACTGTAATGCTAGCCCTAATCATAAACATAACCCTAGCCCTAACCCCAGCTCTAAAAGTATCCATTTCCATAACCATAACCCTAACCCTAATTGTAACCCTAGTCCTAAACCTAACCCTATTCTTAAGCTTATCCATTACATTAAATGTAACCTAGACCCTAAACCTCACCCTATCATTAACCTAACACTAACCCTAATGCTAATTTGAGCCCTAACTTTAAACCTTAACCTATCCCAAACCGTAACCCAGACCCCTGACTCTAAAAATATTACTTGTTCTCAACCTGACTCTAACCCTAAAACTAACCCTTACACTACATGTAGCCATAAACCTAACACTAAAACTATCTTTAACCATTACCCAAGACCTGATATTAGCCCTAGCCCTAATATTAAGACAAACACTAGCCCCAATCCTAGTCCTAAACCTAGTCCTAATCACAACCCTAACCTTAACCATAGCCCTAACCATAATTCTAACTCTCACACTACCACTAAACCTAGCTATAACACCATCCATTACCCTAAACTTAATTCTAACCCTAGCCCTAACGCTAGACCTAAGCTGAACACTAACCCTAGCCCAAATCCTAGCCCTAATTTACCCCTATCCCTAATTCTAATGCTAACCATAGCCCTAAGACTAACTCTAAGTCTCACACTAGCCCTATCCCTAGTTCTAACCATATCCCTTATCTTAACCCTAACCCTAGACCTAAACATAGCCATAACCCTAGCCATAAATCTTGACTAAACTTTATTCCTAGTCCTAACCCTAGATCTAACTGTAAGTCTAACTCTATCACTAACCCTAAGCCTAACATTAACACTAGACCTAACACTGACACTAATCATAATTCTGCCCTAACCCTAATCCTAGCAGTAAAAGAAAACCAAGCTATTGCCCTAACACTAAACCTTAACTTAAACCAAACCCTAGCACTACACCTAGATCTAACCCTAGCCCTAATTTGAGTCCTAACCTTAACGTTAATACTAACCCTGACTCTGACTCATATCCTAACACTCACCCTAGCTCTAAACACACCCTAAACTTAAATCAAACTCTTACAGTAACCCTAGCCTTATTTTGAGTCCTATACCTAACCCTAAAACTAACCCTTACCCTGACTATTCACCTAACACTAAGACTAGCTCTAAATATCAGCCTAACCTTAAAACTAATTCTAACATTAGAGGTTTAACACCTAACCATAATCCAAAAATTAACCCTAATTGTAACCCTAGTTCTTAAATTAACCATTGCTCTAAACCTAGACCTAACCCTAACACAAAAACTAGCCCTAATCTGAGCCCTAAACCTAGTTTTAACCCTAACCCTTGCCCTAACTCTAGCCCTAACCGTAGCTCTAACCCTATCCCTTACCCTAAGCCAAACCCTAAACCTTAAGCTAACCCTAATCCTTAACCTAACCCAAACCCTTATCCTACTAATCCAAACCCTAGCTCTCTTTATAGCTCTAAACATAACCCAAACCCTAATCCTAATCCTGACCCTTATTCTGACTCTAACACTAATCGTAGGTATAAACCAAAACCTAACCCTAAACCGAACCCTAACACTAGCACTTCTGGTAATTTATACCTAAACCAAACCCTGACACTAGCCCTAGACCTAAACCTAATCCTAAATCTAGCCATAGCTCAAACCCTAGACCTAAAGAAAAACCTAGCGCTAACCCTAACAATAACCCTTAGCCTAAGACAAACACCAACTCTTTCCCTAGACCTAACCCTAGTCCTAATTCTGGCTTTTACCCTAACCATAACCCTAACCTGAACACTGACTCTGACTCTAAAAATAACCCCAGCTCTAAACATCACCTTACCCCTAAACCTAACCCTGAAACTATACCTAGCCCTAACATTAACCCTAAAACCCTAAAATGAGCCTGAATCATAACAAGTTCTTACATTAGCTGTTGCCCTAACCTATTGCAAAACCTAGCCCTAATCCAAGCCGTACTCTAGCTTTAACCCTAAAGCTAATCCTAATCCTAACCATAGCCCTAACCCTAACCCTAACCTAACCCTAGAACTAATCCTTAGCATAACCCTAGCCTTAACCCTAGCTCTAAACTATCCATTACTATAATGATAACCATAACACTTATGCTAACCCTAGACCAAACCCTAATCCTATCCCTAATCCTAAACCTATCCATTTCCCTACACTTAACCTGAACCCTAAACCTAAAACTATCATTACCTATCCTTAACAATAATGCTAATTTGAGCCCTAAACCTGAACTTTAACCTAAAAAAAAAACCCTAAATCTGACCCTAACCCTAATAATACCTGGAGCTCTAAACCTGACCTAATCATAAACCTAACCCTTAAAATAGACCTAGCTATAAACCAAATTCTAAAACTATTCCTAAATGTAACCCTAGACATGACTTTTTCCCTAGTTCTAATCCTAGTCCTAATCCTAACACAAAACTTAGCCCACATCCTAGCCATAAACTTCACCTTAATCATAAACCTAACCCTAATCTAACCCTAATTCCTACCCTCATCCTAGCCCTAAAAATAGCTATAATTCCAACCCTTGCCCTAAACCTAAACCTAACTCTAAACCAAACACTAACCCTAGCCCTAACCCCAGGCCTAACCTTAACACTAACCCTAGCCCTAACCCCAGGCCTAACACTAACACTAACCCTAGCTCTAATTCCAGGCCTAATTTAGCCCTATGCTTAACCCTAACCTTTACCCTAAGACTAACTCTAACTCTCACCCTAGCCCTATACCGAGTTCTAACACAATCCCTTACCATCACCCTAAACCTAGCCTAAACTTAGCCCTATCCCTAGCCCTATGCATATTTCTACCTCAAACCCAAGATCTAAACCTAACTCTAAAATCTAACCCTAAACCTAAGCCTAAACCTACAATAACACTAGCCCTAAACCTACCACTAGCCCGAAAACAAAACCAAGTCATAGGCCTAACCCTAACCCTTAACCTAAACCAAACCCTAACATTACACCTAGCCCTGAACCTATCTCTAATTCTAGTTAAAGTCTAACCTGGAATGTAATCCGGACACTGACTCTGACACTAACACTAACTCTAGCTCTAAATATCATCAGTACCATAAACCTAACCCTACACTAGACCTAGCCCTAACCCTAACCCTATAACTAGCACTAATCATAACCTTACTTGGTACATTACTCGTAGCCTTAACCCTAGTGTAACCTAACCCAAAACCAAGCCTTAATCTGGGTCCAAAACCTAGCTTTAACCCTAAACTTAAACCTAACCCTAACTCAAACCCTAATCCTATACATAATCCTAGCCCTAATCTTAGGTCTAACCCTATCCACTACCCTAATGATAACCCTAACCCTTATGCTAAACATTAGGCCTAACCTTAACCCTCTCCATTACACTAAACCACATCTAAATCCTAAAAATATCGCTGTCATTACCCTAACCCTAAACTTAATGCTAATTGAAGCCCTAAACCTAACCTCTAACATAAAATAAACCCTAATCTTGAACCTGACCCTAATAATAACCCTAGATCTAAACCTGACCCTTACTAAACCTGACCCTTACACTGGACCAAGCCATAAACCTAACACTAAATCTATTCCTAAGTTTAACCCTAGACCTTGCATTACCCCTAGCCCTAATACTAGCCCTAACCCTAACACAGACACTAGCCCTCATTCTAGCCATAAGCCTAGCCTTAATCAAAACCATAACCCTAACCCTAGCCCTAACCCTAATACTAACCCTCACCATAGCCCTCAACCTAGCTATAACCCATTCCCTTACCCTACGTGTAATCCTAATTCTAACCATAAGCTGAGGTCTAAACCTAACACTAACCCTAACCCTAATTTATCCCTATCCCAAACCATAACCCTAGCCCTAGGCCTAAGACTAATTCTAACTCTCATACTAGCCCTATCACTAGTTCTAACCCTATATCTTATCATAACCCTAACCCTAGCCCTAACCCTAGTCCTAACCCTTGCCCTATCCTTAATCCTCTCCCTAACCATAGATCAAAACCCTAACTCTAAATCTAACCCTAACCCAAAGCCTAAGCCTAACCATTATAAATACATTTATATTTAGACTCTATTTCTACAGATGTTGGCTTAAATTATTATTTAGAATATAGTCATTAGTTTCATAAAATGACATACCATTTCTGGTGGTATAGGGAGAACTGATGGTCAGCGGTAGGATGCTATGTTAAGGGGGAAAAGAGTGAGGGTATGAGATTAATCTATCTTAGCAATTGGAGGAAAACTGTAATGAATAGACAGGGATAATTTTTGGAAGAATATATATAAATTCAATTTCCTTATCTGTATTAATAAAATTACCCTATGTATAAATGGTAAAAGTTAGGAGGTTGAAAGTGGGATAGAGGGAGGAAGAAAAAAGAAGAAAAAATAACAAAGAAAGAAAGTAAGAGAGGAAGAATGAAAATAAGAGAAAACAAAGGGGGGGGGGTGAGGTAAGCCTATGCAATTCTTCCATATTATACTATTCTTTTGATTCAGTTCTTAAAGTCCAATTTCAGGCAAAGTTCTTGGTTTCATGTATGTTGATATTGTGAGGACCAGAGTGGGAAGGGTAGGGGAGAATGGATGAGAAGAGCAAGAATAGAAAAGTCTCTCAGAATTCTGTTTTCTTGCAGTAGGTGGAATTGTCTATTCCTAGCTTGAGTCTCTGCTAAGGGTGGTGGATATAGACAGTTTGAGAGGGCTTGAGCTTCTACCTGGAGCCTCCCTACTCTTAGTCTCTGAGTTGGAAACCAGGTACCTGTACAGTTGCTGTTCCACATTGATAGCTACACCCCACAAAAAGCTTGTGAGAAAAATCTTAGTTATCATAGCTGGAGGTAGGGGAGTTGGAAACCAGGTACCTGAGCAGCCACAGAACTGAGCTGGTAGCCATGTCCACAGATAGAGGGTGAGTAAGGTTTTCCATGATGGATTCCATCTGTTACCTGTGTAGGGTGTTTGGTGAGGTGGGTGGTTCTGTGGTCTAGAGCTTGGACTGGTGAGCCACAAGCAAACTTCTGTGTTCTGTGCTACCTACTCTCTGTGCCGATAGTGCCTGCATGGCCGAGACTTCCCTCTGAGCCAAGACGGAACCCGCGGCCAAGACTTCTATCTGCGCCAAGAGCTCATGGCCGAGACTTCCCTCTGAGCTGAGAGCACATGCGCAGCCGAGACTTCTGTCTGTGCTGAGAGCTCATGCGTGGCCAAGACTTCCCACTGAGCCAATATCAACCACACAGCCGAGCCTTCCATGTGTACAGAGGGCTCCAGCGTGGCACTAGTTTTCTTCAAATTTCTATGATATTGGGCAAGATTCATCTTTTACTTAGCCTTACTATGCTACACAGGGTTGGGCCCTCTCACTTCAATGGTTCACACTCAGGAACAGTTTGTATTTTAAGATTTCCTTTGATTATGGCTTATTGATATGGATGAAAATTGAGCGTAAATCAAACAGGGTTGGTAGGAGGTGCTTGAAACGTCACACAATCAGTTCTTAGTGGGCACTCTCTGGTTTCTTTCTTTTGAAGGTAGGCCAAAGCTGAAGCATGCAAAAGCAACTGTATCTGAGAGCCCTTAAGGAGAAAACAGAGAAATATGTATATATTGAAATAAGTCTCCCAATGATTTGATCAGATTTCTTTAATACTGTGCAGTATTCGTCTTTAATAGACACTGTTAGGCTCCCCAAATTTGGGACATCTAAAATCAATGGTTTTATGTACAGGTAAGGGTTAGGGTTAGGTTTAGAGGTAGTTTTAGAGTTATTTTTGTTCAAATTTATTTGATATTGGGCTGGATTCATCTTTTCCCAATCTTACTTTGCTCCCCAGGTTTGGGCCATCTGGGTTCAGTGGTTCGCTGTCAGGAGCAGTTTGTATTTTAAGGTTTCACTTCATTTTGACCTATATGGGTAAATGGAAATCAAGCTTGAAATCAAACAGAGTTAGTTTGAAAGTTTGCTTGAAACTTCACCCACTCAATCAGTTCTCAGTTGCATTTTCTGGTTTGTTTCTTGTGGAAGTAGCCCTATGCTGAAAGAGAAAGAAATAGCTTGATCTGTGAGTGCTTTAGGAGCAAGCTTCAATAGTTTTTGGTCAAATTACTTTGATACTGTACAGGATTCATCCTTTACCTAGCCTTAGTAGGATCCCCATTTTGGGGCCTTTAAGTTCAATGGTTCACTGTCAGGAACACTTTGAAATTTTAGGTGTCACTTCACTATGGCTTATAGGTGTGAATGACAATGAAGCTGGAAATCAAACAGGGTTGGTACTAGCTGCTTGATATATCACACATTCAATTAGTTCTCTGTGAGCACTCTCTGCTTTCTTTCTATTGAATATAGGCCAAAGGAGAAGCATAAAAAAAAAAAAAAAAAAACTTTATCCGAGAGTACTTTCAGAGACAACAGGGAAATAAGCATGTAATGAACTACCTCCCACAATTATTTGGTCAGATTTCTTTGATACTGTGCATGATTCATCTCTTAGCTTGCCCCACTAGGCTTCACAACTTTGGGACTTCTATGATTAAATGTGATATAAATAGGTTAGGGTTAAGGTTATAGTTAGTTAGGGCTAGGTTTAGACCTAATGTAAGGTTTAGAGTTACTTTTGTTCAAATTTCTTTGATACTGGGCAGGATTCATCTTTTACCTAACCTTACTATGTTACTCAGGTTTGGGCAGTCTCAGTTCAATGGTTCGCTGACAGTAACAATTTGTATTTTGAGGTTTCACTTCATTTTGACCTATATGGTAAAGGGAAATGGAGCTCAAAATCAAAGAGTCTTGGTGTTAGCTGACTGAAACATCACACACTCAATCAATTCTCTGTGTGCACTCTCTGGTTTGTTCCTTGTTAAAGTAACCCTAAGCTGAAGCATCCAAAACAACTTTATCTGAGAGTAATTTTGGGGAAAACAGGAATATAGGAATGTACTGAACTATCTCTTCCAATTATTTGGTCAGATTTCTTAGATGTTGCAAAGGATTCATCTATTAGCTTGCCCCAGTAGGCTCCCCACATTTGGAACATCTAGGATCAATGATTTTCTAAACAGGTTAAGGTTAGATTTAGGATTAGGGTTAGGCCTAGCTTATAGCTAGTGTTAGGGTTAGAGTTTGTTTTGTTCAAATTTCTTTGAAACTGGGAAGGATTCATCTTTTACCTCACCTTATCATGTGCCCTGGTTTTGGGCCTTCTTTGTTCAATGGTTCGCTTTTGGGAATAGTTTGTTTTTAATGTCTCATTTCATTGTGACCTATATGAGTAAATTCAAATGGAGCTAGAAATCAGAGGGTTGGTGCTAGCTGGTTGAAACTTCACATACTCAATCAGTTGTTTTTGGGCACTCTCTGGTTTCTTCTTGTGAAAATAGCTATAAGATGAACCATGCAAAACAAATTTATCCAAGATCACTTTACTAGAAAACAGGGCAATATGCATGTAGTGAAATACCTCCCCCAATTATTTGGTCAGATTTCCTTGATACTGTGCAGAATTGCAGAATTCATCTGTAAGCTTGCCCCACTAATCTCCACAAGTTTGAAAACTTTATGATCAAAAGTTCTCTTAACAGGTTATGGTTACTGTTATGGTTAGAGTTAGGGAAAGGGTTAGTGTTAAGGGTAGAGTTAGTTTTTTCAACTTTTTTGATACTTGAAAGGATTCATCTTTTTTTCTTATTTTTTAGTATACTCCCCATGTTTGTGACTCCTAGGTAAAAGGAGTTGCTGTCAGGAGCAGTTTTAATTTTCATGTTTCACTTCATTTTGCCCTATAGGGTGAATGGAAATGGAGCTGGAACTTCAATAGTGTTTGTGCTAGCTGCTTGAAACTTCACACACTCAATCAGTTCTCAGTGCAATTCTCTCATTTGTTTCATGTGGAAGTAGCCCAAAGCTGAAGTAGAAAGAAACAGCTTTATCTTTGAGCACTTTAGGAGCAAGCTTCAACTTTTTTTGCTTGGATTGCTTTGATACTGTACAGGATTCATCCTTTTCCTAGCCTTAGTAGGATCCCTATGTTTGTGCCTTCAAGGGTTGCCAGTTCACTGTCAGAAACAGTTTGAATTTTTAGGTTTCACTTTATTCTGGTCTATATGTGTGAATGAAAATGGAGCTGTAAATCATACTGGGTTAGTAATAGCTGCAGGAAACTTCACACACTCAAACAGTTCTCTGTGGGCACTCTCTGGTTTGTTACTTGTGAATGTAGCCCTAAGCTGAAGAATGCAAAGCAAGTTTATCTGAGAGCATGTTAGGAGAAAAGAAGGAAATATAAATATATTGAAATACCTTCCCCAATTATTTGGTCATATTTCTTTGATACTGTGCAGGATTTATCTATGAGCTTTCCCCACTAGGATACCCAATTTTGGGACTCCTATGATCATAGGTTCTCTAAACAGCTTAAGGTTAGGATTAGGGATAGACTCAAATCTAGCATTAGAGTTACAGTTAGATTTGTTCAAATTTATTTGGTACTGGGCAGTGTTCATCTCTTCCTTACCCTTGTTATGTTCTCCAGTTTTGGACCTTCTCAGTTCAAGTGTTCACTGTCAGGAACAGTATATATTTTAAGGGTTCACTTCATTTCGATCTCTATAGGTAAATGGAATTGGAGCTCAAAATCAAACAGTGTAGGTGCTAGCTCCTTGATACTTCACATACTCAATCAATTCCCTGTTCGTGCTCTCTGATTTTTTCCTTGTGTAAGTATCCCAAAGCTGAAGCATGAATAAAAAACTTTATCTGAGAGCACTTTAGGAGACA
>NW_027287806.1:0-58093 GCF_047511675.1 Marmota flaviventris | reverse complement strand
TAAACATTTCTCTAAACGTAAACCTACACCTATCCCTCAATCTAACCCTTACCCTAGTCCTAATTCTAACCTTAACTCTAGCCCTAAACCTAGCTCCAAACCTACCCATTACTCTAATCCTAAACCTAACCTTATTGATAATCCTAGGCTTAATGCTAAACCTAAACCTAACTGGAAAACTAACACTAGACCTAACCTTAAACCTCACACTTGCCATAGACCTAACCCTAGCTCAAGCCCTAAACCTTACTATAAACCTAAACATAACCATAGCCCTAACTCTAAGCCTTAACCTCAATCTAACTTTAAACATAGCCTTAAATCTACATCTAATCATATACATTACCCGAACCTTAACCCTATCCCTAATGATGTCCCTAGCCCTAATCCTATCCCTAACCCTATGAGTACTATAATCTTATCCCTAGAAGTAACCCTAAACCTAACCCTCACCCTAGCCCTAACCATTGCTCAAAAGCGAACCCTTATGCTAAACATAAACCTAAGCCTAACCCTAGTTTTAACCCTAACCCTAACACTAATTCAAGACCTATTCTTATCCATAAACCTAGCCCTAAACTTAGCTCTATTCCTATACATTATACTAACCATAACCCTTACCCTAATGGGAACCCTAGGCCTAACCTTAACCCTATTGCTAACTATAACCCTATCAATTACCCTAAACCTAATGTTAACTCTAAACAAAACACTATCATTACCCTAACCCACACCCTAGTGCTAATTCAAGCCCTAACCCTAAAACCTAACCTCAAACAAACTCTAACACTGACCCTGACCCTAATAAATCTCCTAGCTCTAAAGATGACGTTTACAGTAAACCTAACCCTTAGAGGAGACCTAGCCACAACACTAATCCTAAAACTATCCCCAACCATAAGCTTAGACCTGACATTAGCCATAGCCCTAATCCTATCCCTAAACCTAACACAAACCCCAGCCCTTATCCTAGCCCTAAACCTAACCATAATCCTAACCCTAAACCTAACTTTAGGCTTTACCCAGGAACAAACCCTAGCCCTAATCTTAGCACTCATTTAGTCCTATTCATAACCCTAGCCCAAACCCTAGCCCTACGACTAACTCTAATTCTCACCCTAGCCCCATCCCTAGTTCTAACCCTATCCCTTACTGGAAACCTAATTCTATCCCTAAACCCAGCCCTAACCCTAACCCTATCATTAGCTCTAGCCATAACCTAGGTCTAATTTTAACTCTAAATCAAAACCTAACCCTAAGCCTAACCCTAACCCTAACTCTAAATCTAACTTTAACCCTAGCCCTAAAACAAAACCGAGCCATAGGCCTAATTCTAATCCTTAACCAAAACAAACCCTTAACCCTAACGCTAATCTTAGCTCTAATTCTAGTTTTAAGCTGAAAGCTAGAACTAACACTGACCCTGACTCTGACCATAATACTAACCCTAGTCTAAAAATCACCCTAACCCTAACCCTAAACCTAACACTAGACCTACCACTAACCCTAACCCCAAATTTAACCCTAATGGTAACCCTGATACTTACATTCACCTTACCCCTAACCTTAGCACTAACTTAACCAAAAACCTAGCCCTAATCCAAGACCTAACCCGAGCTTTAACCCTAAACCTAATCCTAACCCTAACCCTAATCAAAACCATAAACATAGCCCTAAATATATCTCTAAAGCTATCCATTGCAATAACCATAACTCTAGGCCTAAACCTAACCCTATCCCTAATCCTAAACATATGCATTATTCTAAACCAAAACTAAACCCTAAAACTCATATTATAATTACACTAACAATAATCATAATGCTAATTTGAGCAATAACTTTAAACATTAACACATCCCAAACTTCTAACCCAGACCTTGACTCTAGCTCTAAATCTGACCCTAACCCTAAACCTAACCCTTACATTATATGTAGGCATAAACCTAACCTTAAAACTATCTTTAAACATAACCCTAGATCTGATATTAGCCCTAGCTGTAATTCTAGCCCTAACACTAAAATAAAGCATAGCCCTCATCATAGCCCCAAACCTAGCCTTAATCATTACCCTAACCCTAACCATAGCCCTAACCCTAATTCTAACTTTCACCTTATCTCTAAACCTAGCTATAATGCCATTCTTACCCTAAACATAAACCTAACCCTAACCCTAACTCTAGGCCTAAGGTGAACACTAATCCTAGCCCTAATAATAGCCCTACTTTAACCATATCCCTATCGCTAACCCTAACCCTAGCCCTAAGACTAACTCTAACTCTCACAGTAGCCCTACCCCTTCTTCTAACCCTGTCCATTACCGTAATCCTAAACCTAGCCATAACAATTGCCAAATCCTTATTACTAGTCTTAATGTAGATCTAAACTTAACTCTAAATCTAACCCTAAACTTAAGCCTAAGCCTAACGTTAACACTAGCCCTAGCCCTAATGCTAATCATAAAACTACCCTAACACTAACCCTTGCAGTAAAACTAAACTGAGCAAGAGCACTAACACTAAGCCTTAACTTAAACCAAACCTTAACACTACACCCAGAACTTACCTAGCCCTAATTCGAGTCCTGATCTTAACCTTCATACTATCCTTAACTCTGACTCATATTCTAACACTCATCCTAGCTCTAAACACCACCCTAACCTTAAACTGAACACTTACAGTAACCCTAGCCTTAATTCGAGTCTTAACCCTAACCCTAAAACTAAACCTGATCCTGACTATTAACCTAACACTATTAACCTAACACTAACCCTAGGTCTATATTTCACCCTAAACTTAAACTTAATCCTAATACTTGAACCTAACCCTAGGTCTAACCTAACATTGAACCTAACCCTAACTCTAGCCCTAATCCTAACCATAACCCTAGCCCTAACCCTAGGTCTAACCCTATAAATTACCCTAATGATACCATACCGCTAATGCTAACTCCAGACCTAACCCTAAACCTATCACAAACCAAAACCATATCTATTACTCTAAACCTAACCTGAACCCTAATCCTAACCATATCCATTACCCCAACCCTAACTCTAACATTAATGCTAATTTGAGCCCTAAACCTAAACCTTATCCTAACTTAAACCCGAAGCCTGACCATGACCCTAATAATATGCCTAGCTCTAAACCTGACCCTTTCCCTAAACGTAACACTTAAAGTTGACCTAGCCATAAACCTAACCCTAATACTCTCCCTAACTATAAACCTAGACCTGACAGGAGTCATAACCCTAATTATTGCCCTAAACCTAACACAAAACCTATCCCTAATCCTAATGTTAAAGCTAGCCTTAATCCTTACCTAAACCATAACCCTAGCCCTAACTCTAAAGCTAATTGTAAAACTAGCCCTAACCCTAACCATAGCACTAAAACAAAACTGAGCAACAGGCCTAACACTAACCCGTAACTTAAACCAAACACTAGAACTACACCTAGAATTAACCCAAGCCTTAATTCAAGTCATAATCCTAACCTTAAATATAACCCAGAACCTGACTCATATCCTAACATTCACCCTAGCTCTAAACAGCACCATAAACTTAAACCTAACTCTAGCCCTAATTTGAGTCCTAACCCTAACCGTAAAACTAACCCTGACCTGACTCATATCCTAACACTATCTCTAGCTATAAATATCAATCTAACTTTAAACCTAACCCTAACACTGACCTATCCCTAACCTAACCATAAAACTAACCCTAATTGTAACCCTAGTTCCTATATTTGTCATTGCCCTAATGCTAGCCTTAAATCTCACACAAAACTAGCCCTAATCTGAGCCTTAAACCTAGCTTTAACTCTAACCATA
The DNA here is from genome assembly GCF_047511675.1 of Marmota flaviventris. Taxonomy (NCBI): domain Eukaryota; kingdom Metazoa; phylum Chordata; class Mammalia; order Rodentia; family Sciuridae; genus Marmota; species Marmota flaviventris. The sequence goes on along the minus strand of NW_027287806.1, from coordinate 54,265 downwards.
AGCCTAACCCTAGCCCTAAACCTATGTCTAACCCTATCCCTTACCCTAAGCAAAACCCTAACCTTAATGGTAACCCTAGACCTATTCCTAATTCTTAGGCTAAACAAATATTAACCCTATTAATAGTGCTAACCCTAGATCTAATTCTAGCTCTAACTCTATCCAAAACTCTAAACCTAACCCTGACCCTTATTCTGACCGTCACACAAACCAGAGGTCTAACCCTGACCGTAACCCTAAACCAAAACCTAACACTAGCACTACTGGTAAACTTATACCTAAACCTAACGCTACCATTATACCTAGATCTAAACCTAATTCAAAATGTAGCCTTAACTTTAGCTCTAGACCTTAAAAAAACCTAGCTTTAGCCCTCACAATAACCCTTAACCTAACCCAAACACTACCTCTACCTCTAGACCTAAGTCTAGTCTAATTCTGGCCAAAACCCTAACCCAAACACTGTCCCTTTCTATAACACAAATCCTAGCTCTAAATTTTATGCTAACCCAAAATCTAGCCATAACCCTAACAATAGACCTAGCCATAACCCTAACTCTAGGTCTTACATTACATATAGCCCTAATGTTAGCCCCAAACCTCACACCAAACCTAGCTCTAAGTGTAAGCCTAACCCTAACCCTAGAACTAACTCTAACCCTAACCCTTGCATTGACCCTAATCCTAGCTAAAACACTAACCCTTGCCCAAATATAAATCTAGACCTAACCCTAACTCTAACCTTAACGCTAGTCCTAATCCTATCCATTACCAAGGCCAAACCCTAGTTCTAACTCTATCCATTACTCTAAACATAACCCCAACCCTAATGCTAAACCTGGCTCTAAACTTCACCCTAACCCTAAACCTAGATGTCACACTTACCCTAACCATTGCCCTAGCCCTAACCATAGCTCAAACCCTAACACTTACTGTAAACCTAACCCGAACACTAACCCTAGGCTTAACCCTATCCCTAACCCTAGCCCTAATCCTAACCATAATCCTAGCCCTAAACCTATCCATTACCCTAAACATAAGCCTAATCCAAATGCTAACCATAGGCCTAACTCTAAACCTATCTCTAACACTAAACCTATCCATTTCCAAAACTAACATGAACACTAAACCTAACCTTATTAATTACTCTAACCCAATCGCTAACCCTAATGCTAAATGCAGCCCTAAACTTAAACCATAACCTAAACCAAACCTTAACAAGATACTTACCCTAACAATACACCTAGCTTTAAACCAGACCCTTCCCCAAAACCTAACCCTTACAATAGACCTAGCCATAAACCTAACCTTAACACTATCCCTAATTGTAACCCGAACTGACATTAGCCATAGACCTTATTCTCACCCTAAAACTAACACAAACACAAGCCCTCAGCCTAGCTCTAAACCTAGCCTATATCCTAACCTGAAGCGTAACCCCAGCTCAATCCCTAATTTCAACCCTCGCCCTAGTTCGCAACCTAGGTATAACCACATCCCTTCCCCTAACCCTAACCCTAATCCTAATCCAACACTAACACTATAGCTAACCTTACCCTAACCCTAACACTAACCCTAGCTCTAATCCTAGCCCTAATTTAGTGCTGATCATAACCCTAACTCTAACCCTACCTTTTAGACTAACTCTAGCTCTTACCCTACACCTATTTCTCGTACTAACTCTATCTGTTACCATAATCCTAACACTAGCCCTAACCTAACCCCTAAACCTAGCCCAAGTTCTAACCCTAGATCTAACCATAACTCTAAATATAACCCTAACACTAAGCCTGAACCTCACCCTACCAGTAGCCCTAACACTATCGCTAATCCTAAAAGTAGTTCTAAACATAGCTGTAGCTCTAAAACAAAACTGAGCCCTTGCCCTAACCCTAACACTAACCTAACTCTAACCTCAGACTAGACATTAGACCTAGCCCTAATTCTTGCCCTAACCCTAACACAAAGCCTAACCCTACAACTACCCATTACTCTAGCCTTATTTCTAGTGTTATCCCTAATCCTAAAACTAACACTCACCTTGATTCTGACCTTAACACTAACCCTATTTCAAATCATCACTCCAATCATAACGTAACCCTAACACTAGACCTAGCCCTAACCCTAACCCTAAAACTAGCCCTAATCCTAACCCTAGTTCTTATATTAGCCATAGCCCTACCCTAACCCTAACCTAAAATAAAACCTAGCCCTAACCCTAACCCTAACAGCAGCTTTAACCCTAACCTAACTCTAAACCTAATCCTAAACCTAGCCTTAATCCTAACCATAACCCTAGCCCTAACTCTAGCTCTAACCCTGTCAATTAACTTAACCCTAACCCTAACCCTAATACTAATCCTAGGATAACCCTAACTCTATCCATAACCCTTATCCAATTCATTACCATAAACTTAACCTGAACCCTAAATCTAACCATATTCATTATCCTAAACCTAAACATAATCTAACCTAATTTGAGTTCTAACCCTAAACCTTAACTTAAACAAACCCTAACCATTACCCTGACCCTAATAATACTCCTATCTCCAAAAGTCACCCTAACCCTCAACCTAAACCTTACACTATACATAGCTGTAAACCAAACCCTGAAACGATCCCTAACCATAACCCTAGACTTAACATTAGCGCTAAGCCTAATGTTAGGCCTTTTGCTAAAAAAATAAAAAATAAAAAATATAAAGCCCTAATCCTGGCCCTGAATCTAGCCTTAATCCTAACCCTAACCCTATCACTAGGCCTAACCCTAAAGTGAACCCTCACCCTAGGCCTTAATCTAGCTATAATATTATACCGTACCCTAACCGTAAATTTAAACCTAGCCCTAAACCAAGGCCTAGCCCTAATACTAAACCTTGCTCTAATCCTAGACCTAATTTAGCCCTAACCCTAAATCTAATCATATCTCTAACCCTAAGACTAACTCTATGTCTTGCCATAGCCCTAGCCCTAGTTTTAACATTATCCCTTACCATGACACAAAGCCTAGCCCTAAACCAGCCCCAAACTTAGCCCTAGCACTAAACCTAGATCTAACCCTCACTCTAAATCTAACCCTAACCTAAAACCTAAACCTCACCCTAACACTAGCCCTAATCCTAATGCTAATTTGAAAACTATCCCTCACCATAGCCATAGCATTCAAGCAAAACTGAGCTACAGCTCTAATCTAATCCTAAACGTTAACCTAAATCAAAACCTAACACTACACCTAGCCCTTACCCTAGGCCTAATTTGAGTCCTAAACCTAACCGTACAACTAATAATGACCCTGACTCTGATCCTAAAACTAACCTTAGGTCTAAACATCACCCTTACGCTAAACCTAACCTGAACACTAAACCCAGCCCTAACCCTAATCCTACAACTAGCCCTAATCATAATGCCAGGTCTTATATTAGCAATAGCCCTAACCCTAACACAAAACCTATCCTTAATCTGAATCCTAACCCTAGCTTTAACCCTAACCCTAACACTAACCCTAACCCTAACCCTATCCCTTACCCTATGCCAACCCTCACCCTAATGCTACCCTAATCCTTAGCCTACCCTAAACACTAACTCTATTACTACTCCTAACCCTAGGCCTCATCCTATCTCTAACCCTAACCCAAACCCTAAGCCTATCCCTGACCCTTATTCTGACCCTAAAACTAACCCTAGGTCTAAGCCTGACCCTAACCCTAAACCAAACACTAACACTAGCCCTATGGGTAAACCTATACCTAAACCTAACAGTAACATTAACACTAGACCTAAATTTAATCCTAAATCTAGCCATAAATCTAGCCATAGCCCTAAACATAAACCCAGCTCCAGCACTAACAATAACCATTAGTCTAATGCAATGACTAACAATACCCTAGAACTAACCCTAGTGAAATCGTGCTCCTAACCATAAATCCAATGTAACCTGAACACTGATCCTTACCCTAACACAAACCCTAGCTCTAAACCTTATCCTAACCCAAAACATACCCTAACACTAGACCTATCCATAACCCTAACCTTAAAATTAGCCATAACCATAATCCTAGTTCTTACATTACCCATTGCCCTAACACTAGCCATAAACCCCTCACAAAACCTAGCCCTAAATATAGCACTAAAACTAGCTGTAAGCCTAGTCATAACCTTAGCCCTAGCCCTAACCCTCACACTTGCCTATCCCTAACCTTAGCTCAGAATTTAACTCTGACCCTAAATGTAACCCTAACCCTAACCCTAATCCTAACACTTGCCCTAATCTTAACTGTAACCATAGCAGAAATCCTACCTCAAAATCTATCCATTACCTTAAATATAACCCTAACATTAATGCTAACCCAAGCCCTAAATCTAACCATAATTCTAACCATAGCACTGACTGTAACCCTAAACCTCGCCCTAGCCCTAACCATAACACTTAACCTAAACCTAACCTAGGCCTAACCCTAACCTTAGTCCTAATCCTAACTTTAACCCAATCCCTAACACTACCACAAACTCTATCTATTAGCCTACACATAAGCCTATCCCAAATGCTAACCTTAGGCCTAAACCTAGCACTAACCCTAAAACTAACCCTATACATTACTCTATACCTAACCTGAACCCTAAACCTAATCCTATTCATTACTCTAAATCTAACCCTAATGCTAATTTGAGCCCTTACATTAGCCATTGCTCTATCTCTAGCCATAACCTTAACACAATACTAGCCCTAATCTGAGCCCTAAACCTAGCTTTAACCCTAACCCTAGACCTAACCCTAGCTCTAACCCTATCCCTTACCCTATGCCAAAACCTAAACCTAATGGTTATTCTAATCCTAATACTAATTCTATTCCTCAACCTAACCCAAAACCTAACCCTATTAGTTGACTTAATACTAGCCCTCATTGTAGCTCTAACCATAACCCAAACCCTAACCCTAACCCTGACCCTTATTCTGACCCTAACAGTAATCATAGATCTAAACCTGAACCTAACCCTAAACCGAACCCTAACATCAGCCCTATTGGTAACCTTATACCTAAACCTAACCCTAACACTAGCCCTAGACCTAAACCTAATCCTAATCTATCCATAACTCTAGCCCTAGACCTAATGAAAAACTTAGCTATAGCCCTAATATTCACCCTTAGCCTAAAGCCAAAAACTAATCCTTCCACTAGTCTTAACCCTAGTCCTAATTCTGGCTTTCCCATTAACCATAACCCTAAACTGAACAGTGACCCTGACACTAACACTAACCCTATCTCTAAATATCACCCTAACCTTAAACCTAACCCTAAAACTATACTTAGCTCTAACGTTAACCCTAAAACTAGCCCTAATCATAACAAAGTTCTTACATTTGCCATAGCCCTAAACTACTGCAAAACCTAGCCCTAACCCAAGCCCTACCCTAGCTTTAACCCTAAAGCTAAACATAACCCTAACCTTAGCCCTAACCCTAAACCTAGGCCTAACCCTACTATACACCTAACCTAACACTAAATCTATCCCTAACTGTAACCCAAGACCTGACATTAGCACTAACCCTAATACTAGCCCTAACACTAACACAAACATTAGCTATCATTCTGGCCCTAAACCTAGCTTTAATCATAAGCATAAACCTAACCCTAGCCCTGACCCTAATTCTAACCCTTGCCCTAGCCCTCAAACTAACTATAACCCAATACCTTACCCTAAATGTAATCCTAACTCCAACCCTAACTGAAGGCCTAACCTAACACTAACACTAGCCCTAATTTAGCCCTATCCCTAACCCTAACCCTAACCCTAATCCTTGCTCTAAGACTAAATCTAACTCTCATACTAGCCCTATCACTAGTTCTAACCCTATCACTTACCATAATACTAAACCTAACCCAAACATTAGTCCTAAACCTTGCCATATCCTTAGCCTTGCCCTAATTATAGATCAAAATCTAACTCTAAATCTAACCCGAACCCGAAACCTAAATCTAAGCATTCTAAATACATTTATATTTAGACTCTTTGTGTACAGTGTTGGCTTCAATTATTATTTAGAATATAGTCATTAGTTACATAAAAGGCATACCATTTCTGGTGGTTTATAGAGAACTCAGTGTCAGGGGTAGGATGCTGTGTTAAGGGGGAAAGGAATGAGGGTATGTGATTAATCTAACTTAGCAACTTTGTAGGAGAACTCTAATGAATAGGCAGTGGGAATTTATGGAAGTAGGTATAAATTCAAACTGCTTATCTGTATTCATAAAATTACCCTATGTACAAATAGTAAAAGTTAGGAGGCTGAAAGTGGGATAGAGGGAGAAAGAAAAAAGAAGAAAAATAACAAGGAAAGAAAGAAAGAGAGGGAGAAAGAAAATAAGAGCAAATGAAGAGGTGGTGAGGTGGGGCCTATGCAATTCCTCTAAATTATACAATTCTAGAGATTCAGTTCTTAAAGTCCAATTTCATGGAGAGTTTTTGGTTACACATATGTTGAGGTTGTGAGGATGAGAGGGGGGAGGGTAGAGGAGAATGAATGAGAAGAGCAAGAAAAGAAAAGTAAGAAAGAAAAAAAAAAGGCTCTCAGAACTCTGTTTTCTTTTCTTGCATTAGGTGGAGTTTTCTATTGCTAGCTTGAGTCTCTGTGCTCAGGGTGGTGGAGGTAGCCAGGGTGAGAGGGTTTGAGCTTCAACCTGGAGCCTCCCTACTCTTAGTAACCAGGTGCCTGCACAGTTGCTGTTCCTCATTGATAGCTACACCCCAAAAACTTGTGTGAAAAATCTTGAGTTATCACAGCTGGAGGTAGGGAAGTTGGAAACCTGGTACCTGATAGGCTGCAGAACCAAGCTGGTAGCCATGCCCACTGATAGATGACGAATCGGTTTTTCCAAATTGGATTCCATCTATTACCCATGTATGGTGTTTGGTGAGGTCAGTGGTTCTGGAGTGACCTTGTGCTGTGTCCAGAGCTCAGTCTGGTGAACTGCAAGCAAAGCCTCTGTGTTCTGTGTTAGCTCGTGTGTGTGCAGAGAGCTCCTGTGTGGCTGAGACTGCTGTCAGCGCCCTGAGAAACTGCACAGCCCAGCCTTCCATCTGCACTGAGTGTACCCAAGCTGCCCTAGATTCCTTCAAATTTCTATGATACTGGGAAGGATTCAACTTTTACTTAGCCTTAACATGCTCCACAGGTTTGAGCCTTGTTGGTTCAATGGTTCGCTGTCAGGAACAGTTTGTATTTTTGGTTTCCCTTCATTATGGCTTATTGATGTGAATGAAAATTGAGCTGGAAATCAAACAGGGTTCGCCAGAGGTGCGTGAAACTTCACACAATTAGTTCTCAGTGGGCATTCTCTAGTTTCTTTCTTTTGAAGGTAGGCCAAAGTTGAAGCATGCAAAAGAAACTGTATCCGAGAGCCCTTAAGGAGAAAACATAGAAACATGTATGTACTGAAATAAGTATCCCAACAATTTGATCAGATTTTTTTGATACTGCACAGTATTCATCTTTTAGCTTGCTCCACTAGGCTTCCCAAGGTCGGAACTTCTAGGATCAATGGTTCTCTAAATAGGTAAGTGTTAGTGTTATGGTTAGGGTTTGGGCTAGCTTCAGAGCTAGTGTTAGGGTTAGAGTTTGTTTTGTTCAAATTTCTTTGATACTGGGAAGATTTATCTTTTACCTAGCCTCACTATGGACCCCAGTTTGGGGCCTTCTCGGTTCAATGGTTCGCTGTTGGAAATAGTTTGTTTTTAATGTCTCACTTCATTTTGACCTATATAGGTAAATAAGAATGGAGCCAGAAATCAGAGAGTTGGTTCTAGCTGTTTGCAACTTCACATACTCAATCAGGTGTCTGTGGGCACTCTCTGGTTTCTTCCTTGTAAAAGTAGCCATAAGCTTATCCAAGAGCACTTTAGGAGAAAAGAGGGCAATATGCATGTACTGAAATACCTCCCCCAATTATTTGATCAGATTTCTTTGATACTGCACAGGATTCATCTCTTAGCTTGCCCCACTGGGCTCCTCTATTTGGGGACTACTCTGATCAATGGCTTTCTAAACAGGTTAGGTTCGATTTTTTATTAGTTTAGGGCTAGATTTACAGCTAATATTTTGTTAGATTTAGTTTTGTTCAAATTTCTTTGATACTGGGCAGGATTCAACTTTGACCTAGCCTTACTATATTCTGTAGGTTTGGACCTCTTACGTTAAGGGTTTGCTCTCCTGAACAGTTTGTATTTTAAGTTTTCATTTCATTTTGACCTATGCGTGTAAATGGAAATGGAGCTGGAAATTCAACAGGGTTGGTGCTAGCTACTTCAAACCTCACACACTCAATCAGTTTTCTATGGGCATTCTCTGGTTTATTCCTTATCAAAGTAGCCCTAAGCTGAAGCATACAAAGCAACTTTATGTGAGAGCACTTCAGGAGAAAACAGGGAAATATGCATGTACTGAACTACCTCCCCAATTATTTGGTCAGACTTATTTTATATTGTGAAAGATTCATCTGTTCACTTACCCAACTTGGCTCCCAAAGTGTGGGACTTCTAGGATCAAAGGGACTCTAAACAGGTTAAAGTTAGTGTAAGGGTTAGTGTTAGGACTAGGATTAGACGTAGTGTTAAGATAAGAGTTACTTTTGTTTTTCAAATTTCTATGATACTCTGCAGGATTCATCTTTTTTTTTTTTGACTATACTCCAAAAGATTGAGCCTCCTACATAAAGGGTTTGCTTTCAGGAACAGTTTCAATTTTCCTGTTTCTCTACTTTTTTATATGTAGTGGTAAATGAAATAAAGCTGGAAATCAAACAGGGTTTGGGCTAGCTGCCCAACACACTCCATCAATTTTCAGTGAGCATAATCTGGTGTTTTCCATGGAAGTAGAACTAAGATGAAGTAAATAGTAGCAGCTTTATCTCTGGGTGCATTAGGAGCAAGCAGAAAACCCATGTAATAAAAAAGCTTCATTTTTTTTGGTTGGATTAATTTAATACTGTACAGGATTCATCCTTGACCTAGCCTTAGTAGGCTCCCCAAGTTTGTGCCTTCAAGGTTCAATGGTTCAGTGTCAGGAACAGTTTGAATTTTTAGGTTTCACTTACTTAGGGCCTATAGGTGTGAATGCAATGGAGCTGGAAATCAAACAGTGTTGTTGCTAGCTGCATGAAACTTCACACACTGAATCAGCCCTCTGAGGACACTTTTGTTTTTTCTTTGTGAAAGTACCTTAAGCTGAAGCATGAAAAACAATTTATCCATGAGCCCTTTAAAAAAAAAAAAAAAAACAGGAAAATATGAATGTACTAATATACCTCCCCCAATTTTCATCAAATTTCTTTGATACTACACAAGATTCATCTTTTAAGTTGTGCCTTTAGGCTCCCCAAATTTGGGACTTCTATGATCATAGATACTCTAAACAGGTTAGAATTAATTTAGGGTTGGGTTAGATCTAGTGTTAGAGTGAGTTTTGTTCAAATTCATTTGATACTTGGCATAATTTGTTTTTTTTACCTAGCCTTACTATGTTCCACAGGTCTGAACCTTATCCCTTCAATGGTTTGCTGTCAGGAACAGTTTGTATTTTAAGGTTTCCTTCATTTTAACCTATATGGGTAAATGGAAATGGAACTTGAAATCAAACAGGGTTGGTGCGTGCTTCTTAAAACTGAACACACTCAATCAGTTCCATGTGGGCACTCTGGTTTGTTCCTAGTGAAAGTTTCCCAAAGCTGAAGCATGCAAGAATATCTTTATCCAAATGTACTGCTGGAGATAACAGGAAAATATATATGGATTGAACTACCTCCCCAAATTATTTGTTCAGATTTCTCTGATAGTCCCTAATCCTAACAGAAACACTAGCCCTAATCTGAGTCCTAACCCTAGTTGTAAACCTAACCGTAATCCTAGCCCTAACCTTAGCTGTAACTATACCACTTACCCTAAGCCATACCCTATCCATAATGCTAACCTTAGTCCTAATCCTAATCCATAGCCTAATCCAAACCCTAAACCTATTACTAATCCTAACCCTAGCCCCCTTTCTAGCTCTACCCCCAACTCAAATCATGACCCTAACACAAACCCTCAGTCTAAATCTGATCCTAACCTTAAACCAGACCCTAAAACTAGCTCTACCAGTAAACTTATACCTAAACCTAAGCCTAACACTAGCCCTAGACCTAAGCCTAATCCTCAATATAGCCATAATTCTAGACCTAGACCTAAAAAAAAAAAAATCTGAATTCTAGCCCTAATGTAATTCTGAACCTAAAGCGAACACTAACACTAGCCCTAGACCTAAACCTAGTCCTAACTCTGGCTTTCACCCTAACCTAACTCTAACCTGAACACTGACCTTAACACTAACACTAAACCTAGCTCTAAACCTGAATCTAACCCAAAATCTAAAACTAACATTAGACATAGCCGTAACCCTAACCCTAAAACTAGCTCTAATCAGAACCCTAGATCTTACATTACACATAGCCTTAACCCTGGGCCTAAACCTAACACAAAACCTAGCAGTATTCTGAGGCCTAATCTTACCCTAAAAATAAACATAATACTAAATGTAGCCATAACCCTAACCCTCACCTTAAACATAACCCTAGCTCAAAGACTAAACCTTAGCCTAAACAAAACCCTAGGCCTATTTGTAAACATAAACCTAACCCTAGCCCTAATCCTGAATTTAATCCTATTACTAACACTAGCTCTAAACCTAACATTACCCTAACCCTAACCCTAACCCTAAGCCTAATAATAACCCTAGCCCTAAACTTAACCCTATCCATAACCCTAATCTTAAACCTAACCCTTGTCTCAACCCTAAATCTAACCCTTGCCATAAACTTAACCTTAAACCATACCCAAAATAAAAACTAAACCTACCCCTGAACCTAAATTTAACAAGAACCTAAATTTAACCCTAAACATAATCTTACATCTAAACCAATACATTACTCTCAAACTATCCCTTAGGGCTAATGAAAAACCTAGCTCTAACGCCAACTCTAACCATAATCATAACCCTAATCTTAACCTAGAACTAACACTAAACCTAACACTCCCCCTAGCCCTAACCGTAGCTTAAACCCTAACACTTACACTAACCCTAACCCTAGCCCTAACCCTAATCATAACCCTAACTCTAGCCCTAACACTAATATTAAACCTAGCCCTAATCCTAGCCCTAATATAGCCCTATTTCTAACCCTAACTCTTACCCTAGAATTAAGATTAACTATAATTCTCACACAAGACCTATCCCTATTCTAACCCTATACCTTACCGTAACCCTAACCCAAGCCCTAACCCTAGTCATAACGCTTGCCCTAGCACTAATTATAGATCAAAACCTTTCTCTAAAACTAACCCTATCCCTTACCATAACCCTAACCCAAGCCCTAACCCTAGTTATAATCCTTAGCCCTAGCACTAACCTATCTCTAAAACTAACCCTAAACTGACGCCTCAGCCTAACCCTGGAATTAGCTCTAACCCTAATGATATTCCTAAAATTAGCCCTAACCCTAGCCCTAGCCCTAAAAAAAAAAAAAAAAAAAAACCTGAGCCATAACCCTAACACCAACCCTTACCCTAGGCCAAACCCTAACCCTACACCAGCCCTAATCCTAGCCCTAATTTGAAACCTAACCCTAACCCAAAACCTAAGCATGACCCTGAATCAAATACAAACACTAAACCTAGCTCTAATCATCACCCTAACCTTAAACCTAACCCTAACACTAGGCCTAGCCCTAAACTTAACCCTAAAACTAACCTTAATCATAACCGTATTTCTTATAATATCCATAACCATAACATTAGCCCTAAACCTAATACAAAATTAGTCCTAATCCAAGTCCTAACATGAGCTTTAACCATAAGCCTAACTCTAACCCTAGTCCTAACCTTAGCTCTAATCCTATCGCTTACCCTAAGCCAAACCCTCACCCTAATTCTAACCATATTCTTAGCACTAATCCTTAGCCTAACCAAAACCTAACACTATAACTAGTCCTAAACCTAGCCTTCATTCTAGATATAACCATAACCTGAAACCTAACCATAACCCTGACCATTATTCTGACCCTAACACTAATCTTAGGTCTAAATCTAAACCTAACCCTAAACCGAATCCTAACACTAGCCCTACTGGTAAACTTTTATCTAAACCTAACCCTAACACTAGCCCTAGACCTAAACCTAATCTTAAATCTAGCCATAACTATAGCTCTAGACCTAAAGACAAACTAGACCTAGCCTTAACAATAACCCTTAACCTAACCCAAACTCTAACCCTTCCTCTAGACCTAATGCTAGTCCTAATTCTGCCTTTAACCCTAACCATTACCATACCTGAACACTGTCCTTGACACTAACACTAACTTTAGCTCTAAACTTCACCCTAACCCTAAAACTAACCCTAAAACGACATCTAGCCCTAACATTAACCATAAAACTAGTCTTAATCATTACACTAGTTCTTACATTAGCCATAGCTCTAACCTATCACAAAACCTAGCCCTAATCCAAGCCCTACCTTAGCATTAAAACTAAAGCTAACCTTAACAATAACCCTAGCCCTAACTATAAACCTAAGCCTAAACCTAGACCTAATCCTAACCATAAACCTAACCCTAATCCTAGCTTTAACCCTATTCATTACCCTACGATAACTATAATCCTTATGCTAACCCTAGGCGGAAACCTAATCCTAGCACTATACTTAATCCTATCTATTAACCTAAACCTAACCTGAACCCTAAATCTAACTGTGTCCTTACCAAATCCCTAAATATAAGACTAATTTGACCCCTAAACCTAAACCTTAACATAACCCCAACTCTAAACTTGACCCTGACTCTAATAATACCCATAGCTCTAATCCTGACCCTAACAAGAAACCTAAACTTTACAATAGACCTAGCCATAAACCTAACCCCAAAACCATCCCTAACCGTACCCTAGACCTTACATTAGCCTTAGCTCTAATCTAGCCCTAATCCTAATGCAAAACTTAGCCCACATCCTAGCAAGGAACCTCACCTTACTCATAACCCTAACCCTAACCTTATCCCTAACCTTAACCCTAATTTTCATCCTACTCTTAACACTAGCTATATTGCCATCCTTTACCCTAAACCTAACCTAACCCTAAACCTAACACTAAACCTAGCCCTAACCCTAGGCCTAACCCTAACCCTAATACAAGCCCTAATTTAGCCCTATCTCTAACCCTAACCCTAGCCCTAAGACTAACTCTCACTCTCACCCTAACCCTATACCTTGTTGTAACCTTATCCCTTACCATCACCATATACCTAGCCCTAAATGTAGCCCTATCCTAGACCTATATTTAGCCCTATCAAAAAACCTAGATCTAAACCTAACTCTAAATTTAACCCTAACCCTAAGTCTAAACCTATCTATAACTCTACTCTTATCCCTAATCCTTAACCTAAGCCTAAATCTCACACTTACACTAGCCCTAACCCTAAGACTAATCATAAAACTAGCCCTAAACCTACTCCTAGCCCTAAAACAAAACCAAGTCATAGCCCTAACCTTAACCCTTAACGTAAAACAAATCCTAACCCAACACCTAGCCCTAACCCTATCACTAATTATAGTCTAACCCTAACCCGAAAACTAACCCTGACCCTGACTCTGACCCTAACACTAACCCTGGCTCTAAACATCATCATCACCATAAACCTAACCTTAACACTAGACCTAGACCTTACTCTAAACCTATAAGTAGCTGTAATCATAAACCTACTTCATACATTAGCAGTAGCCTTAACCCTAGCCCTAACCTAACCCAAAACCTAGCCTTAAACTTAGTCCTAAATCTTACTTTAACCCTATAATTAAACCTAACCCTAACCCAAACACTATCCATAATCTTATACATAATCCTAGCCCTAACCTTAGGGCTAACCCTAACCATTACCCTAACGATAACCCTAACCCTTCTGATAATCCTAGGCCTAACCCTAACCCTATACATTACACTAAACCAAACCTAAACCCTAAACCTAATACTGTCATTACCCTAACCCTAAATCTAACACTAATTCGAGCCCTGCACCTAAACGCTAACTTAACCCAAACCCTAACCCTGACCCTGATTCTAAAATTAACCCTAGATCTAAACCTGACCCTAACCAAAAACCTAACCCTTACACTGGACCAAGCCATAAACCTAACACTAAATCTATCCCTAACTGTAACCCAAGAACTGACATTAGCCATAGCCCTAATACTATCCCTAACCCTAAAACAAATCCTAGTATTCATCATAGCCCTAAACATAGCCTTAATCATAACCCTAACTCTAACCCTAGTTTCAGCCCTAATACTAAACCTTGCCCTTGTCTTAAGTCTAGCTATAACCACATCCCTTAGCCTAAATTAAACCCTAACTCTAACCCTAACCCTAGTGGCAACCCTTGCCTTATCCTTAGCCCTAGCACTAACCCTAGATCAAAATATAACTCTAAATCTAACTCTAATTCGATGCATAAGCCTAAACTTAAAACTAGCCGTAACCCTAGCCCTAACATAACCCTAGCCGTAATTTAGCCCTATCCATAAAACTAACCCTAACCTTAGCCCTAAGACTAACTCTCTCATACTAGCCCTATCACTCATTCTAACCCTATCCCTTACCATAAACCTAAACCTAGCCCTAACCCTAGTGGTAACCCTTTCCCAATACTTATCCCTAGCACTAACCTTAGGCAAAACGTAACTCTAAAACTAGCCTTAACCCGAAGCCTAAGCCTAAACCTAACACTAGCCCAAACCATAACACTAATCCTAAAATGAGCCCTAACACTACCCCTAGCCCTAAAACAAAACTGAGCCATAGTTCTCACCCTAAACATTAACCTAAACCAAACTCTAACCTTACACCTAGACCTAAACCTAGACTTATCTGAGTTGGAAGCCGAACCCTAAAACTAACCCTGAATCTGACACTGACCCTAACACTTCTAGCTCTAAACATCACCGTATCAGTAAACCTAACCCTAACACTAAACCTAGCACTCACACCCTAAAAGTAGCCCTAAACTTAAACCTAGTACTTACATTAGCTCTAACCCTAACCCTAGCTCCAACATAACACCAAAGCTATCCCTAATCAAAGCCCTAACCCTAGCTTTAAACCTAACCTAACCCTAACCTTAATCCTAGCCCGAAGACTCACTCTAACTCTAACTCTCACCCTAACCCTAGTCCAACCCTTTCCCTTACTAGAACCCTAATCCTAGCCCTAAACCTTGGGCTAAACCCAGCCCTATTCATTGTGCTAGCCATAACCCTAGATCTAACCGTAACTTTAAATCTAACCCTAAACCTAAGCCTAAACCTAAACCTAAACCTAACACTAGCCCTAATGCTAATGCTAATCCTAAAATTAGCCCTAACACTAGCCCTACCCCTAAAACAAAACCGAGCCAAAGCCGTAACCCAAACCCTTATCCTAAACCAAACCCTAAACCTACATCTAACCCTAACCATATCCTAATTCTAGTCCTAACCCTAACCCGAAAAATGTTCCTGACCCTGACTCTTACTCTAACACTAACCCTGGCTCTAAACATCATCATCACCATAAACCTCAACCTAACACAAGACGTAGCCCTAACCCTAACCCTATAACTAGCACTAATCATAACCCTATTTTGTACATTAGCCATTGCCTTAACCCTAGCCCTAACCTAACCCAAAACCTAGCTTTAAACTGAGTAGTAAACCTACCTTTAACCCTAAACTTAAAACTAAGCCTAACCCAAAACTAGCCCTAATCCTATACAATACCCTAGCCCTAACCTTAGGTCTAAACCTATCCATTACACTAACAATAATCCTAACCCTTAAGCTAACCCTAGGTCTAATCCTAACCCTATCCATTACACTAAACCAAACCTAAACCCTAAAACTAACGCTGTCATTACACTAAACCAAAACCCTAACCTAACCCAAACCCTAAACCTGACTTTGACACTAAATATAAACTTAGATACAAACCTGAATCTTTTTTTTTCTTTTCTTTTTAATTTTTATTGTTGGTTGTTCAAAACATCACCTAGTTCTTGATATATCATACTTCACACTTTGATTCAAGTGGGTTATGAACTCCCATTTTTACCCCGTATACAGATTGCAGAATCACATCAGTTACACATCCATTGATTTACATATTGCCATACTAGTGTCTGTTGTATTCTGCTGCCTCTCCTATCTTCTACTATCCCCCTTCCTCTCCCCTCCCCTCCCCTCTTCTCTCTCTACCCGTTCTACTGTCATTCATTTCTCCCCCTTGTATTATTTTTCCCCTTCCCCTCACTTCCTCTTGTATGTAATTTTGTATAACCCTGAGGGTCTCCTTCCATTTCCATGAAATTTCCCTTCTCTCTCGCTTTCCCTCCCACCTCTCATCCCTGTTTAATGTTAATCTTCTTCTCATGCTCCTCGTCCCTACTCTGTTCTTAGTTACTCTCCTTATATCAAAGAAGACATTTGGCATTTGTTTTTTTAGGGATTGGCTAGCTTCACTTAGCATAATCTGCTCTAATGCCATCCATTTCCCTGCAAATTCTATGATTTTGTCATTTTTTAATGCAGAGTAATACTCCATTGTGTATAAATGCCACATTTTTTTATCCATTCGTCTATTGAAGAGCATCTAGGTCGGTTCCACATTCTTGCTAATGTGAATTGTGCTGCTATGAACATCGATGTATCAGTGTCCCTGTAGCATGCTCTTTTTAGGTCTTTAGGGAATAGACCGAGAAGGGGAATAGCTGGGTCAAATGGTGGCTCCATTCCCAGCTTTCCAAGAAATCTCCATACTGCTTTCCAAATTGGCTGCACCAATTTGCAGTCCCACCAGCAATGTACAAGAGTACCCTTTTCCCCACATCCTCGCCAGCACTTGTTGTTGTTTGACTTCATAATGGCTGCCAATCTTACTGGAGTGAGATGGTATCTTAGGGTGGTTTTGATTTGCATTCTCTGACTGCTAGAGATGGTGAGCATTTTTTCATGTACTTGTTGATTGATTGTATGTCCTCCTCTGAGAAGTGTCTGTTCAGGTCCTTGGCCCATTTGTTGATTGGGTTGTTTGTTATTTTATTATCTAATTTTTTTGAGTTCTTTGTATACTCTGGATATTAGGGCTCTATCTGAAGTGTGAGGAGTAAAGATTTGTTCCCAGGATGTAGGCTCCCTATTTACCTCTCTTATTGTTTCTTTTGCTGAGAAAAAAACTTTTTTAGTTTGAGTAAGTCCCATTTGTTGATTCTAGTTATTAACTTTTGTGCTATGGGTGTCCTAATGAGGAATTTGGAGCCCGACCCCACAGTATGTAGATCGAGCCAACTTTTTCTTCTATCAGACGGCGTATCTCTGATTTGATATCAAGCTCTTGATCCATTTTGAATTAACTTTTGTGCATGGCGAGAGAAAGGGATTCAGTTTCATTTTGTTGCATATGGATTTCCAGTTTTCCCAGCACCATTTGTTGAAGATGCTATCCTTCCTCCATTGCATGCTTTTAGCCCCTTTATCAAATATAAGATAGTTGTAGTTTTGTGGATTGGTTTCTGTGTCCTCTATTCTGTACCATTGGTCCACCCGCCTGTTTTGGTACCAGTACCATGCTGTTTTTGTTACTATTGCTCTGTAGTATAGTTTGAAGTCTGGTATCACTATACCGCCTGATTCACACTTTCTGCTTAGCATAGTTTTTGTATTCTGGGTCCTTTATTTTTCCATATGAATTTCATGATTGCTTTCTCTATTTCTACATGAAATGCTGTTGGGATTTTGATTGGCATTGCATTAAACCTATAGAGAACTTTTGGTAATATCGCCATTTTGATGATGTTAGTTCTGCCTATCCATGAACAGGGTATATTTTTCCATCTTCTAAGATCTTCTATTTCTCTCTTTAGGGTTCTGTAGTTTTCATTGTATAAGTCTTTCACCTCTTTTGTTAGGTTGATTCCCAAGTATTTTATTTTGTTTGAAGATATTGTGAATGGAATGGTTGTCCTCATTTCCATTTTGGAGGATTTGTTGCTGATATACAGGAATGCCTTTGATTTATGCGTGTTGATTTTATATCCTGCCACTTTGCTGAATTCATTCATTAGCTCTAATAGTTTCTTTGTAGACCATTTTGGGTCTGCTAGGTATAGAATCATGTCATCTGCAAATAGTGATAATTTAAGTTCTTCTTTTCCTATTTTGATGCCTTTAATTTCTTTCATCTGTCTAATTGCTCTGGCCAGTGTTTCGAGAACTATGTTGAACAGAAGTGGTGAGAGAGGGCATCCCTGTCTTGTTCCAGATTTTAGAGGGAATGCCTTCAATTTTTCTCCATTCAGAATGATGCTAGCCTGAGGCTTAGCATAGATTGCTTTTACAATATTGAGGTATGTTCCTGTTATCCCTAGTTTTTCTAGAGTTTTGAACATAAAGGGATGCTGTACTTTGTCAAATGCTTTTTCCGCATCTATCGAGATGATCATATGGTTCTTATTTTTAAGTCTATTGATGTGGTGAATAACATTTATTGATTTCCTTATATTGAACCAGCCTTGCATCCCAGGGATGAATCCTACTTGATCATGGTGCACAATTTTTTTGATATGTTTTTGTATCCGATTCACCAGAATTTTATTGAGGATTTTTGCATCTAGGTTCATTAGAGATATTGGTCTGTAGTTTTCTTTCTTTGAAGTGTCTTTGTCTGGTTTAGGTATCAGGGTGATGTTGGCCTCGTAGAATGAATTTGGAAGTTCTCCCTCTTTTTCTATTTCCTGAAGTAGCTTGAAAAGTATTGGTATTAGTTCCTCTTTAAAGGTTTTGTAAAACTCTGCTGTATACCCATCTGGTTCTGGGCTTTTCTTAGTTGGTAGTCTTTTGATGGTTTCTTCTATTTCCTCAATTGATATTGGTCTGTTTAGGTTGTCTATATCTTCCTGACTCAATCTGGGCAGATCATATGACTTAAGAAATTTATCGATGCCTTCACTATCTTCTAATATATTGGAGTATAAGGATTCAAAATAATTTTTGATTATCTTCTGTATTTCTGAAGTGTCTGTTGTGATATTGCCTTTTTCATCCCGTATGCTAGTAATTTGAGTTCTCTCTCTTCTTCTCTTCGCTAGCATCGCTAAGGGTCTGTCGATTTTGTTTATTTTTTCAAAGAACTAACTTTTAGTTTTGTCAATTTTTTCAATTGTTTCTTTTGTTTCAATTTCATTAATTTCAGCTCTGATTTTCATTATTTCTTGCCTTCTACTTCTTTTGCTGTTGTTTTGCTCTTCTTTTTCTAGGATTTTGAGATTAAGTATGATATCATTTATTTGTTGTTGTTGTTTTTTTTTTTTTTTTTTTTCTTCTTTTAAGGAATGAACTCCAGTCAATGAATTTTCCTCTTAGAACTGCTTTCAATGTGTCCCATAGATTCCGATATGTTGTGTCTGTTTTTTCATTTATCTCTAAGAATTTTTTAATTTCCTTCTTGATGTCTTCTATAACCCATTGATCATTCAGTAACCTATTATTCATTCTGCAAGTGATGCATGATTTTTCCTTCCTTCTTTTATCGTTGATTTTCAGTTTCATTCCATTATGATCAGATAAGATTCATGGTATTATCTCTACTCCTTTATATTGTCTAAGAGTTTCCCTGTGACATAATATGTGATCTATTTTTGAGAAGGATCCATGTGCTGCTGAGAAAAAAGTGTAACTGCTTGATGTTGGGTAGTATATTCTATATATGTCAATTAAGTCTAGGTTATTAATTGCGTTATTGAGTTCTATAGTTTCCTTATTCAACTTTTGTTTGGAAGATCTGTCCATTGGTGAGAGAGGTGTGTTGAAGTCTCCCATGGTTATTGTTTGATGGTCTATTAGACTCTTGAACTTGAGAAGAGTTTGTTTGATGAACATAGCTGCACCATTGTTAGGGGCATATATATTTATGATTGTTATGTCTTGTTGGTGTATGGTTCCCTTGAGCAGTATGTAGTGTCCCTCTTTATCCCTTTTGATTAACTTGGGCTTGAAATCTATTTTATTTTATATGAGTATGGACATACCTGCTTGTTTCCAAAGTCCATATGTGTGATATTATTTTTCCTAACCATTCACCTTCAGCCTATGTATGTCTTTTCCTATCAAATGCGTCTCCTGTAGGCAGCATATTGTTGGGTCTTGTTTTGTGATCCATTCTACTAGACTGTGTCTCTTAATTGGTGAGTTTAAGCCATTAACATTTAGGGTTATTATTGAGATATGGGTTGTTCTTCCAGCCATATTTGTTTATTTCTGTTACTAAACATGGTTTGTTTTCCTCTTTGATTTTTCTCCCCTTTACTGTCCTACCTCCCACTGTTGGTTTTCATTGTTATTTTCCATTTCCTCTTCCTGTAATGTTTTGCTGAGGATGTTTTGAAGTGATGGTTTTCTAGCTGCAAATTCTTTTAACTTTTGTTTATCGTGGAAGGTTTTAATTTCATCTTCCATCCTGAAGCTTAATTTCGCTGGAAACACAATTCTTGGTTGGAACCCATTTTCTTTCAGCGTTTGAAATATGTTATTCCAGGATCTTCTAGCTTTCAGAGTCTGTGTTGAAAGATCAGCTGTTATCCTGATTGGCTTACCTCTAAATGTAATCTCCTTCCTTTCTCTTGTAGCTTTTAAAATTCTCTCCTTATTCTGTATGTTGGGTATCTTCATTATAATGTGTCTAGGTGTGGGTCTCTTATGATTTTGCACATTCGGCGTCCTGTAGGCTTCTAGGATTTGGGATTCTGTCTCATTCTTCAAGTCTGGGAAGTTTTCTCGTATTATTTCATTGAATAGATTGCTCATTCCTTTGGTTTGAAACTCTGTCCCTTCCTGTATCCCAATGACTCTTAAATTTGGTCTCTTGTTGTTATCCCATATTTCTTGGATGTTCTGCTCATGGTTTCTTAACAGTCTTGCTGAGCTGTCTATATTCTTTTCCAGTTGAAATACTTTGTCTTCATTGTCTGATGTTCTATCTTCTAAGTGTTCTACTCTCCTGGTAGTATTCTCAATTGAGTTTTTAAGTTGGTTTATTGCTTCCTGCATTTCTAGGATTTCTGTTTGTTTGTTTTTTATAACCTCTATCTCCCTGTATAGTTGATCTTTTGCTTCTTGGGTTTGTTTATGTAATTCCTTGTTGAAGTGATCTTTCATTGTCTGATTTTGCTGTCTGATGTCTTCCTTGAGACTCCAGATCATCTGAAGCATGTATATCCTGATTTCTTTATCTGACATTCCATCTGCTGCAGCTATTACCTCTTCTAACATTGAGTTGACCTGCATTGCTTGTGGTCCTTTCTTTCCTTGTCTCTTCATACTGTTCGCGTTTCTTTATGCTTGTTGAAACTGTTGTGCTATTGAATTTTCACCCTATATATTTCTATTGGTCTTGTATAGTTGCAAAGTCTCCCTTGCAGGCACGGGCGGTGGCTCTGCCCCTAATCCAATTGTGGCAATGTGCCTACCATGCCGGCAAGCCGCTGGGCCTGTTCTGCCGGTCGGTAGCAAGTCCGCCTACCTTGCAGGCGCGGGCGGCGGCTCTGTCCCTCTGCGGGCCGCTAGACTTTTTCTGTCGGTGGTCGCAGTTCTGCCTACTTTGCAGGCGCAGGCAGCAGCACTGCCCCTCTGCAGGCCTCTGGGGCTGTTCTGCCAGTGGGTCTCATGTCCGCCTACCTTGCAGGCACGGGGGTGGAGGCTCTACCCTTCCGCAGACCACTGGGTCTGTTCTGTCTGTCGGATCCAGGTCTGGCCTGTTCTGTTGGTGGTCACAGTTCCGCCTACCTTGCAGGCGCAGGGGGGTCGGCTCTGCCCCTCAGCAGGCTGCTGGGCCTGTTCCTAGACCTAAAAATACCTCAAACTCTGATCCTTACCATAAACATAACCATAACCCTAAACCTAGCCCTTACTCTAAACCTAACCCTCGCCCTAGTCCTATCCCAAGCTCAAATGCTAACACTTAACCTAACC
Organism: Marmota flaviventris; assembly: GCF_047511675.1. Classification (NCBI taxonomy): domain Eukaryota; kingdom Metazoa; phylum Chordata; class Mammalia; order Rodentia; family Sciuridae; genus Marmota; species Marmota flaviventris. The sequence continues at coordinate 32,200 of NW_027287806.1, read as the reverse complement.
CTAACCCTAGCCTTAATCCTAATCTTAAACCTAGCTCTAACCTTAGCTCTAATCCTATCCATTGGAATAAAGATAAGCCTAATCCAAATACTATCCCTTGGACTAACGCTAATTCTATCACTAACACTAACCCTATCCATTACTCTAAAACTCACCTGAACCCTAAACCTAACCCTATCCATTATCCTAATCCTAACCCTAAACATAATGCTAATTCAAGCCTTAACCTAAACCTTAACCTAAACCAAATCCTACCTGAGCCCTGACCCTAATAATACACCTAGCTATAAATTTGACCCTTACCCTTACCCTTACCCTAAACCCAACCTTTGCCATAACCTAACCCTGAAACTAAACCGAACCATAAACCTACACCTGACATTAGCCCTAGCTCTAATCCTAGCCCTATCCCTAATACAAACCTTAGCATTCATTTTAGTCTTAAACCTAGCCTTAATCCTAACCTTATCCCTAATTGTAGCCCTATCCCTAATATTAACCCTCGCTCTATCCATGAACCTAGATATAATCACATGCTTTTCCATAACTCTGTCCCTAACTCTAACCTTAAACCTATTACTAACCCTAACTCTAGCGCTAACCATAGGCCTCAACCTAACACTAACTCTAGCACTAATTCTAGCCCTAATTTATCTCTAACCCTAACCCTATCCCTAAACATAGACTTAAGACTAACTCTAACTCTTGCCTTAGCCCTATTTCTATTCTAACCCTATTCATTACCATAACCCTAGCACAAGCCCTAATCTTAGCTCTAACCCTATCCCTAGACCTAACACTAGATCTAAACAGAAATCTAAATCTATCCCTAACCATAAGCCTAAACCTCACACTACCACTAGACCTAACACTGTCGGTAATCCTAAAACTAGTCCTAACCCTAGCCTTAGCCCTAAAACAAAACCAAGACATTGTCCTAACCCTAAAAGTTAACCTAAACCAAATCCTTACCCTACACCTAGCTATAAACACCTAGCTCTAATTCGAGTCCTAGGCCTAAAACTAACCCTGACCCTGACTTATAACCTAACACTAAGCATAGCTCTAAATATCACACTAACCCTAAAGATAATCCTAACACTAGACCTAGACCAAACAATAACCCTAAAATTAACCCTAATAATAACCCATGTCATTACGTTAGCTATAGCCCTAACCCTCGCCCTAAACCTCACAGAAAAACTAGCCCTAATATGAGCCCTAACACTATATGTAACCATAAACCTAAACCTAACCCTAACCCTAACCATAATCTTCGCCATACCCTAGCTCTAACTCTATTACTTACCCTAAGCCAAACCCTATCCATAATACTAAAATTAGTCCTAATCCTAATTCTTAACCTAACCCAAACCCTAACCCTATTACAGTCCTAACCCTAGCCCTCATTCTACTTCTAACCCTAACACAAATCCGAACCCTAACACAAACCCTCGATCTAATCCTGAGCCTAAACCCAACCTGCATCCTAAACCTATTCTTACCAGTAAACTTATACCTAAGCCTAACACTAACACTAGCATTAGACCTAACCCTAATCTTAAATTTAGCCATAACTCTAGCCCTAGACCTAAAAAAAAACCTTAGTTCTAGCCCTAACAATTACCCTTAACCTAAACCAAACACTAACTCTACCCCTAAAGCTAACCCTAGTCCTAATTCTGGCTTTCACCCTAACTCTAACTCTAACCTGTACACTGAACATGAACACTGACCCTGACACTAACAATAAACCAAGCTCTAAACCTAACCCTAACCCAAAACCTAAACCTAACACTAGACCTAGCCATAACTCTAACCCTAAAACTAGCCCTAAACAGAAGCCTAGATCTTACATTACCCATAGCCCTATCCCTGGGCCTAAACCTAACACAAAATCTAGCCCAAAACTGAGGCCTAAACCTACCCTAAAAATAAACCTAGCCCTAAATGTAGCACTAATCCTAACCCTCGCCTTACTGCTAACCCTATCTCAAAGCCTAACAGCCTAAATGTAACCCTAGCCCTATCCCTAACCATTAACATAACCCCAGCCCTAATCCTAACCTTAAACTTAGCACTAACCCTGGTTCTAACCTTAGCCATTACCCTAACCCTAACCCTATCCTAATAATTACCCTAACGCTATTCCTAACTCTAATCATAATCCTAACCCTAGACCTAACCCCAAACCTAATAATTGCCATACACTTAACCCTAACTAAAATGCTAACCCTTACTTTAAACCAAAAATTAACCTGGCCCTAAATCTAAACTTATCAATTACTTATACATTAACCCTAAACCTAACCTTAACCCTAACCCTAACCTTAACCTTAACCCTAACCTTAAATTTCACCTAATTCATTACCTTCATCCTAAACCTAACTCTAACCATAACCATAACCCTAACCTTAGACCTAACACTAAACCTAACACTCGCCCTAGCCCTAATCGTAGCTTAAATCCAAACCCTTACCCCAACCCTAACCCTAGCCCTAACCCAACCATAATCCTAAATCTATCCCTAAACCTAACACTACACGTAACCCCAATCCTAGCCCTATTTTTTTTTTCTATTCCTAACCCTAAACCTAACCCTAGACCTAAGGCTAACTATAACTCTCACAGCAGATCTATCCCTAGTTCTAACTCTATTTATTACCATAACCCTAAACCTAGCGCTAACCTTAGTTGTAAGCCTTTCCCTATCCATAGACCTAGCACTAACTCTAGATTGAAACCTAACTGTAAATCTAACCCTAAACCAATGCCTTTGCCTAACCCTGAATCTAGCCCTAATCCTAATGCTAATTCTAAAAAAGCCCCAAACCTTTAACAAAACCAAGCCCTACCCCTAACCCTAAACCCTAACCTAAACCAAACCCTGACCCTACACATAGCCCTAAACTTAGCCCTAATTTGAAACCTAAAACTAAAACCCTAAACCTAACCAAGACCATGACTCATATCCAAACACTAACCCTAGCTGTAAACATCACCGTACCTTAAATCTAACCCAACCCTAGCTCTAGCCCTAAACTTAATCCTAAAACTAACCCTAATCATAACCCTAGTTCTTACGTTAGCCATAACCTTAACATTAGCCCTTACCCTAATACAATCTAGCCCTAACCAAAATCTAACCTGAGAATTAACCCTAAACCTAATTCTAAGCCTAGCCCTAAACCTAGCCTTAACCCTAGCTCTTAACCTCTCCCTTACTCTAAGCCAAACCCTAATGCTAACCCTAGTCCTAACCCTAATCCTTAGCCTAACCCAAAGTCTAACACTATTACTAGTCCTGGCATAGCCCTCATTCCTGCTCTAACCATAACCCAAAACCTAACTCTAATCCTGACTTTTATTCTGACCCTAAAACTAATCATAGGTCTAAACCTGAACGTAAACATAAACTAAATATTAAAATTAGCACCATAGGTAAATTTATACGTAAACCTATTGCTACAAATAGCCCTAGACCTAAACCTAGTCCTAAATCTAGCCCATGACCTAAAGAAAAACCTAGCCCTTGACCTAAAGAAAAACCTAGACCTAGACATAACAATAACCCTTAACCTAACCCAAACTCTACCCCTATGCCTAGACCTAACCCTAGTCCTAATTTTAGTTTTAACCTTAACCATAACCCTAACCAGAACACTTACCCTGACACTAACACTAACCCTAGCTCTAAACAACACCCTAACCCTAAATCTAACCCTAAAACTACACCTAGACCTAATATTAACCCTAAAACTAGCCCTAATCACGACACTAGTTCTTACATTAAGCATAGCACTAACATATCCAATAACCTAGCCCTAATCCAAGCCCTACCCTAGCTTTAACCCTAAAGCTAACCCTAACCATAACCCTAGGGCTAACCATAACACTAAGCTTATGGTTATGATAAACCAAGACTTAATCCTAACCACAACAATAGCCCTAACCCTAGCTTTTCCTATCTATTACCCTAATGGTACCCTTAACTCTCATGCTAACCCTATCGGAACCCTAATCCTATCCCTAACATTAACCCTATCCTTTAACCTACACCTAACCTGAACCATAAACCAAACTCTATAATTACCCTATCCCTACCCCTAATGCTAATCCGATCCCTAACCCTAAACCTTAACCTAATCCAACCCTAACCCTGGCCCCAACCCTAATAATACCCCTAGCTCTAAACCTCACCCTAACATTAAACCTAATCCATACAATAGACCTTGACATAAACCTAACCCTAATACTATCCCTAACCATAACCCTACAACTGATATTAACCCTAGCTCTAATCCTATCCCTAACTATAATACAAACCATAGCCCACAGCCTAGCCATTAACCTCGCTTTAATCATCACCTTATCCCTACTCTAACCCTAACCCTCACCCTAGCCCTAAAACTAGCTATAACCCCATACCTTACCCTAAACCTAACCCTAACACTAACAATAAACTTAGCCCTAACCCAAACCCTAACCCTAACACTAAACTAGGACTAATCCCAGCCCTCATTTAGCCCTACCCTAACTCTAACCTTAAGCCTAGCCATAAGACTAACTCTAAATTTCATTATAGTTCTATACCTAGTTGTAAACCTACCTCTTATCATCACCCTAAACCTGACCCTAAAATTAGTACTAACCCTAACCCTATACTTAGCCCTAGCTCAAACCCTAGATCTATACCTAACTTAAATCTAAATCTAACCCTAAACCTAAAGCTAAAAATAACACTAACACTAACCCTAATGCTAATTCTAAAACTAGCCATAAAACTACCACTAGCCCTAAAACAACACAGAGTCATAGCCCTAACCCTAACCCTTAAGCTAAACAAAACCCTAACCCTACACCTAGACCAAAACCTATCCCTAATTCTAGTCCTAACCCTAACACGAAAACTAACCCTGACTGTGACTCTGACTCTAACACTAACCCGGGCTCTAAGCATCATCATAAATTTAAACGTAACCCTAACACTAGACCTAGCCATAACCCTAACCCTATAACTATCACTAATCATAACCCTACTTCATACATTAGCTCTAATATTAACCCTAGCCCTCAAGTAACCAAAAATCTAGCCTTAGTTCGAGTTCTAAACCTAGGTTTAACCCTTAATTTAAACCTAACACTAACCCAAACAGAAGCCCTAATCCTATACATGACCCTAGATTTAACCTTAGGTCTAACGTTATCCATTATCCTAATGAAAACCTTAACCCTTATGTTAACCCTAGGCCTAATCCTAACCCTATCCATTACACCAACATAAACCTCAATCCTAACCTAACTATGTCATTACCCAAATCCTAAACCTAAAGCTAATTTGGGCCCTAAAACTAAACTTTAAAAGAACCCAAACTCTAACCCTGACACTGATCGTAACCCTAACCAGAAACCCTAATTTGAATTTTAAGCCAACCCCTAAAACTAAATCTGACCCAGACTCTGTCACAAACACTAACCCTAGATCTTAACATGACCCTAACCCTACACCTAATGCTAATACTAAACCTAGCCCTAATCTTAAACATAAAATTAGTCTTAAATGTTAGTACTTACATTAGCCATAATCCTAACCTTAGTACTAATTTAACCCAAAATGTAGCCCTAATCCGAGCCCTATCACGAGTTTTAACCCTAAACCTAACCCTAACCCAAGCCCTAATAATAACCATAAACCTAGCTCTAACCCTATCCATTACCATAACCCTAACCCTAATGCCAACCCTAGGCCTAAATCTAAACGTATCTCTAATGCTGTCTCTATCCATTACCATAAACCTAACATGAACCCTAATACTAACACTATCATTACCCTAACCCTAATCCTAATGCTAATTTGATCTAAATTTAAACCTTAAACTATCCCAGACCCTAACCCATACCTTCACCTTAATAATACCCCTAATCTTAAACCTGACCCTAACCCTAAACCTAAACTTTATACTAGACATAGCCATAATCCTAACCCTTAAACTGTCTTTAAACATAATTCTAGACCTTAAATTCACCATACTCCTAATCCTAGCCCTAACCCTACAACAAACCCTAGCCTTCATGCTAGCCCTAAACCTAATTTTAAGCATAACCTTAACCCTAACCATAGCCCTAACCCTAATTCTAAACATCACCCTACCACTAAACCTAGCTATAACACCATCCCTTAGCCTAAACGTAATCCTAAATCTAACCCTAACTCTTTGCTTAAGCCTAACCATAACCCTAACATTAATCCTAGCCCTAATTTAGCCCTATCACTAACTCTTAACCTAACCTTAGCCCTAAGACTAACTCTAACTCTCACACTAGCCCTATCCCTAGTTCTAACCCTATCCCTTACCATAACCCTAATCCTAGCCCTAAACCTAGCCCTAATCCTTTCCACATCCTTAGTCTAGCCCAATCCCTAGATCTAACCCTAACTCTAAATCTAACCCTAACCCTAAGCCTAAGCCTAACACTAACACTAAATCTAACCCTAACAGTAAAATTAGTCCTAACCCTAACCCTAGCAGGAAAACAAAATCGAGCAATAGCCCTAACCCTAAACCTTAATTTAAACCAAACCCTAACACTACACCTAGACCTAACCCTAGCCTTATTTCAAGTCCTAACACTAAGCTTAAAACTAGCACTGACCCTGACACATCCTAAACTCACCCTATCTCTAAACACCTTCCAAATCTTAAACCAAAACCTAACAGTAACCCTAGCCCTAATCCTGACCCTGACTCATATCCTTACACTAACTATAGCTCTAAATATCACCCTAACCTTAAACCTAACCCTAACACTAGACCTACCCCTAACCCTAATCCTAAAACTAACCCTAATTGTAACCCTCGTTCTTACATTAGTAATTGCCCTAACCCTAGCCTTAACCCTAACATAAAAACTAGCCTTAATCCGAGTGCTAAACCTAGCTTTAATCCTAACCCTACCCTAACTCTAGCCCTATCCCTAGCTCTAAACTATCCCTTATCCTAAGAGAAATCCTAACATTAATGGTAAACCTAGACCTATCCCTAATGCTTAGGCTTATCAAAATCCCAACCCCATTAATAGTCCTGACCCCAGCCCTCATTCTAGCTCTAATCCTATCCCAAACCCTAATGCTAACCCTGACACTCATTCTGAGCCTAACACTAAACCTAGGTCTAAACCTGACCCTAAACCTAGAACAAATCCTAACACTGGCCCTACCGGGAAATTTATTCCTGAACCTAACCCTCCCACTAGCCTTAGACTAAAATCTATCTTAAATTTAGTCTTAACTCTAGCCCTAGATCTCAACAAAAACCTAGTCCTAGCCCTAACAATAACCCTTACCTGAACCCAACACTGACTCTACCCCTACACGTAAACCTAGTCCTAATTCTAGCTGTAACACTAAACCTAACTCTAACGCAAACACTGACCCTGCCTTTAAGATTAGTCTACATCTAAACCTGACCCTAACCCAAAATCTAGACCTATAAATAGACCTAGCCATAACCCTAACCCTAAAAGTAGCCCTAATCATAACCCTAGATTATACATTACCTACAGCCCTAAACCTAGGCCTAAACCTAACACAAAACCTAGAGTAATTCTAGGCCTAACCCTAGCCCTAACCCTAACTGAACCCTCACCTTAGTCCTAACACTAGTTCAAAGCCTAACCCTTACTGTAAACATAAACCTAGAATTATCCCAAAATCTAGCCCTAACCCTAGCCCTAATCCTAACATTAAGCCTAGCCCTAGCCCTAGCACTAAACCTTCCCAATACTCTAAACATAATTCTAATCCTATTGGTAACTCTAGCCTTAACCCCAAACCTAAACAGGAAAATAATCCTAGAGGTAACCCTAAACCTAACACTTGTTTTGTCCTAACCATAGCTGAAATCCTAAACCTTAATATAAACCTAAACATAACCATAGCCCTAACCCTAACCCTAAACCTAAATAAAACCCTAACTCTAACCCTAAAACTACATCTAACCATATTCATTACTCTAACCCTAATCCTAACCCTAATGATAACCCTAACCTTAACACTAAAACCTACCATAATTCTATCCCTAGAACCTAACCCTTATGCTAAACATAACCTTAACCCTAACCCTAGTTCTAACCCTCACCCTAACCCTAACTCAAGACATAATCTTAAACCATAACTCTAGCCCTAACATTAGCTCTAAATGTATCTATTACCCCAACCATAATCCTTACCCTAATGCTAAACCTAGACCTAACCCTAACCCTATTGCTAACCCCAATGCTATCAATTAACCTAAACCTAACCTGAACCATAACATAAACCTATCAATACCTAAACCTAAACTTACTGCTAATTTGAGGCCTAAACCTGAACACAAGACTAAACCTAACCCTAACTCTGACCCTGACTCTTACAATTCCCCTAGCTAGAAAACCTGACCCTTGCCCTAAACCTAACCCTTACACTAGACCTAGCCAAGAACCTAATCCTAAAAGTATCCACAACTGTAAGCCTAGACCTGACATTAGACCTAGACATAGTCCTAGCCCTAACCCTAACACAAATCCTAGCCCTAAGTCTAGCCCTAAACATAGTCTGAATCATAATCCTAACCCTAAGCCTAGACTTAATGCTAACATTAACCCTAGCCCTTATCTTTGCCCTAATGTAGCCCTATCCCTAACCGTAACTCTAAATCTAGCCCTAAGTCTAACTCACTTTAGCCCTAAAACTAGTTCTAACCCCATCCCTTACTGAAACCCTAACCCTAGCCCTCACCCTAGGCCTAATCGTAGCTCTTTCTTTAGCCCTTGCCCTATCCCTAGATCTGAATCTATCTCTAAATCTAACCCTAACCCTCATCCTTAACCTAAACCTAACACTAGCCCTAACCCTAACCCTAACGCTATTCCTAAAACTAGTCCTTACTCTAGTCCTAGCTCTAATAAAAAACCAAGCCATAGCCCTAACCCTAACCCTTAACCTATACCAAGCAAAAATCCTACACATAGTCCTAACCCTAGCCCTAATTCAAGTTTTGAGCCGTACCCTAAAACTAACCCTGAACCTGACTCTGATCCTAAAACTAACCCTAGCTTTAAACACCACCCTAACTATAAACCTAAACCTAACACTAGACCTAGCCCAAACCCTAACCTTAAAACTAGCCCTAATTGTAACCCTAGTACTGACATTAGTTGTAATCATAACCCTAGCCCTAATGTAACCCCAAACCTAGCCCTAATCTGAGTGCTAAACCAAACTTTCACCCTAACCCTAACCTTAACCCTAAACATAGCAACAATTATAACCATAACCCTGGCCCTAACCCTAGTTGTAACCCTATCCATTACCCTTTTAATCCTAACCCTAATGCTAACCCTAGGCCTAAACCTAACCATATCCCTAATCTTTACCCTATTTAATACACTAAACCTAACCCAAAATTTAAACCTAACCCTATCATTACTCTAATCCTAACTTTATGCTAATTTTTGCCCTAAATTTAAACCTTAACCTATCCTAAACACTAATCGTGATCCTGATTCTAATAATACCCTTAGCTCTAAACCTGACCTTACACTAAACCTAACCCTTATGTTAGATGTAGCCATAAACCTAACCCTAAAACTCTCTTTAACTGAAACACTGGACCGGAAATTAGCCCTAGCCCTAATCCTAGCCCTATACCTAGCCTTAATTGTAACCCAGACCATAACCCAAACTTGAACCCTAATTCTAACCTTTGCTCTAGTTCTAAACCTAGATATAACACCATCCCTTACACAAAACCTTACAATAATCCTAAACCTAGAACCAGAAACCTAACCCTAACCCTTGCCCTGTACTTACTAGGCCTAACACTAACACTAAGCTTAGCACTAATCCTATCCCTAATTTAATCCTATCCTAACCCTAACCCTAGCCCTAAGATAACACTAACTCTTGCCTTAGCCCTATCCTTAGTTAAATCCTTAGCCCTAGCCCTAAACCTAACTCTAAATTTAACAAAAATCATAAGCCTAAACCAAATTCTAACATAGTCCTCACAATAACGCTAATTCTAAACGTTGCCCCAACCCTAGCCCTAGCCATAAAACAAAACCAAACCATATCCCTAACCCTAACCCTTAACCTAAACCAAACCCTAACCCTACACCTAGACCTAACCTTAACTCTAAAACTAACCCTGATCCTGATGCTGACCCTAACACTAATCCTAGCTCTAAACATCACCATAATCTTAAATTAATCCTAACTCTAGATATAGCCTTGACTCTAACCCTAAAACTATCCCTAATCATAACGCTAGTTTGTACATTAGTCTTTGTCCTAACCCTAGCCCTAAGCCTAACACAAATACTACCCTAGTCCAAGCCCTAAGCATAGCTTTAACACTAATCTTAACCTAACACTAGCCCAAACCCTAACAATAATCCCTAGCCCTAAACTTAGCTCTAACCCTTTCCCTTTTCCTAAGCCAAACCCTAAACCAAATGCTAACCATAGTCCTAACCCTAGACCTCATTCTAGCTATAACCCTAACCCTGACCCTTATTCTGACTCTAACAGTAAACCTAGGTTTAAATCTGACCCTGTCCCTAAATCAAACCCTAACACTAGCCATACCAGTAACCCCATACCTAATACCTAAGGATAACACTAGACCTAGACCCAAAGCTAATCCTAATATAGCTATAATTCTACCCCTACACATAAACAAAAACCTAGTTCTAGCCCTAACAATAACCCTTAACCTAAACCACAAATTTACCCTACCCCTAGACCTAACACTAGTCCTAATTCTGGCTCTAACCCTACCCCTAATCCTATGCTAAACACTGACCCTGACCCTAACAATAAATCTATCTCTAAACCTGATCCTAACCCAAAATCTAGACCTAACACTAGACCTAGCCATAATTCTAACCGTAAAACTAGCCCTAATCATAACCCTAGCTCTTACATTACCCACAGCCCTAACCCTAGCGCTAAACCTAACACCAAACCTAGTCCTAATTTTAGGTCTAAACTTAGCCCTAAGCAAAATCCTAACCTAACCCTTGCTGTAACACTAACCCTAACATTCACCCTTGCCTTAGACCTAACCCTACTTCAAAGCCAAACCATTACTCTAAACATAACCCTAGGCCTATACTAAACCATAACCCTAACCCTAGCTCTAATCCTAACCTTAATCCTATCTGGAACTTTAACAGAAACCCTATCCTTTACCCTAACCCTTTCACTAAACCTAATTATAACCCTATCCCTAACACTAAACCTAACCCTAATCATAAACATAATCCTAGATGTAACCCTAAACCTAACCCTCACCATAGCCCTTAACCTAGCTGAAACATTAAGCCTTACACTAAACCTAATACTAACAGTAGCCCTAATCCATAACCTAATGCTAAATCTAACCCTAACTCTAACAGTATCCATTACCCTCACCCTAACCTTAATGAAAACTCTAGCCATAACTCTTACACTAAACCAAATCCTAGCCATAAACATACCCTAGACCAACCTTAAACCTAACCATTGCCATAGGCCTAACCCTAGCTCAAACACTAACTCCTTTCCCTAAACATAACACTTACCCTAACCCTAACACTTACCCTAAACCAAACCCTAGCCCTATCCCTAAACCTAACTCTAATCCTAGACTTAATCCAAACCATAACCTAGCCCTAACCTGAACTCTAAACCTATCCATTACACTAAACCTAACCCTAACCCTATCGCTAAACCTAACCCATCCATTACCCTAAACCTTAACTGAAACCTAAACCTAACCCTATCCATTACCCGAACCCTAAGCCTAACCTAGCACTAATTTGAACTCTAACCCTAACCTTTAACCTAAACCAAATGCTAACCTTGACACTAACCCTAATAATACCCCTAGCTCTAAACCTAACCATTACACTAAATGTAACCCTTTCACTAGACGTAGCATAACCTAACCCTAAAACTATCACTAACCTGAACACTGACCCTGACACTAACACTAAACCTGGCTCTAATCCTGACCCTAACACAAAACATAAACCTAACACTAGACATAGCCATAATCCTTACCCTAAAACTAGAACTAATCAGAGCCCTAGATCTTACATTTCTAATAGCTCTAACCCTTGGCCTAAACCTTACACAAAAACTAGCCCTAATCTGAGGCTTAAACCTACCATAGGCAGAACCATAATCCTAAACATAGCCCTAAACCTAACTCTCACCTTACTCTTAACCCTATCTCAAAGCCTAACCCTTAGCCTAAACTTAACCCTAGCCCTATCCCTAAACATAAGCCCAACTCTAGCCCTAATCCTAACCTTAACTCTAGCTCTAAGCCTAGCCATTATCGTAAACCTAACCTGAACTCGAATGATAACCCTAGCTCTAATCCCAAACCTATCTCCAACCCTAATTATAAACATAACTCTTGACCTAACCCTAAACCTAAACTTGTCATAGCCTTAAACCTAATCAAACCCTAACTTTAACTTGAACCCAACCCTAAACCTAAACTAGTCATAGCCTTAACCCTAAATCAAACCCTAACTTTACCCTGAACCCAACCCTAAACCTAGCCATAAACCTAGTTTTAACCCTAAAACTAAACTTAAAACTTAACCTAACCTTATATCTAACCCAACCCATTACCCTAAACCTAACCCTAACCCTAATGAAAAGTCTAGCCCTAACACTAAACCTAATCATAACCATAATCATAACCCTAACCCTAGACCTAACACTCACCCTAGCCCTAACCCTAGCTTGAACCCTAACCCTTACCCTAATTCTAACCCTAGGCTGAGTCCTACTATTAACCATAACTCTAGCCCTAACCCTAATCCTAGCACTAAACCTAGACAAATTCTAGCCCTGATTTAGCCCTATTCCTAACCCTAACCCTAGACTTAAGTCTAACTATAAATCTCAAGCCAGATCTATCCCTAGATCTCACCCTAACCCTTACTGTAAACTTAACCATAGCCCTAAGGCTAGTCATAACCTTTGACTTACCCTTAGCTCCAGCACTAACCCTCTATTGAAACCTAAATCTAAATCTAACACTAACCTGAGGCCTAAGCCTAAACCTGAAACCAGCCCTAACCCTAATCCTAATCCTAAAATTAGTCATAATCCTAGCCCTAGCCCTTTATCAAAACTGAGCCATACCCCTAATCCTAGCCCTTAACCTAAACCAAACTCTAACCCTAGACTGAGCCCTAACCCTAGCCCTAATTTGAGTCCTAACCCTAACCCTGAACCTAACCATGACCCTGTCTCATAAAATAACACTTAACCTAGCTCTAAACATTACCCTAAAATTAAACCTAACCCTAGCACTAGACCTAGCCCTTAACCTAACCCTAAAACTAATGAGAAATTTAACCCTAGTTGCTACATTAGCCATAAACCTAACACTAGCCCTAACCCTAATACAAAACTAGCTCTCATCCAAGCTCTAACTTGAGCTTTAACCCTAAACTGAATCTTAAATTCAACCCTAACCGTAGCTCTAACCCCATCCCTTACCCTAAGTCAAACCCTCACCTTAATGCTAACCCTATCTCTATTCCTAATCCTTAGCCTAACCCATAGCCTAAACCTATTACCAGTCCTAACCCTAGCTCTCATTCTAGCTCTAATCATAACCCAAACCCTAACCCTAACCCTGACCCTTATTTTGACCCTAACACTAATTGTAGGTTTAAACCTGAACCTAACCCTAAACTGACCCTAAAATTAGCCTACCAGTAAACTTATACCTAAACCTAACCCTAACACTAGCCCTAGACCTAAATCTAATCCTAAATCTAGCCATAACTCTAGTCTTAGACCTAAAGAAAAACCTATACCTAGCCTTAACAATAACCCTTAACCTAACCCAAAAAAAAAACCCTACTACTAGACTTAACCCTAGTCTGAATTCTGGGTGTAATCCTAACCATAACCCTAACCAGTACACTGACCATGACACTAACACTAACCCTAGATCTAAAATATCACCCTAACCCTAAAACTAACCCTAAAATTCACCTAGCCCTAACATTAACCCTAAAACTAGCCCTATTCATAATACTAGTTTTTACGTTAGCCATAGCCCTTACCTATCCAAAAACCTATCCCTAGATTTAACCCTAAAGCTAACCCTAACAATAACCCTAGTCTTAATTCTAACCCTAAGCCTAACCCAAGGCCTAACCCTAACCATAACTCTAGCCCTATCCCTAGCTCTAACTCTTTCCATCACCATAATGGTAACCCTAACCCTTATGCTAACCCTGGGTGAAACCCAAATCCTTTCCCTATCCTTAACTCGAATCATTAACCTACACCTAACCTGAACCCTAAACCTAACCCTATAGTTACCCTATACTTAACCCTAAAGCTAATGTGAGCCCTAACCCTAAACCTTAATCTAAACAAACCCTAACCAGACACTGACTCAAAAATACCCCTAGCTCTTAACCTGACCCTAACAAAAAAACTAACCCTTACAATAGACCTAGCCATAAAACTAAACCTAAAACTATCCCTAACCATTCCCTAGACTTGACGTTAGTTCTAACTTTAATCCTAGCCCTAACCCTAACATCAACCTTAGCCCACATCCTAGACATAAACCTCTCCTTAATCAAAACCCTAACCCTAACCCTAACCCTCACTGTAGCCCTAAAATTAGCTATAATCCCATCCCTAAGCCTAAACCTAAATCTAACCCTAACCCTAACACTGACACTAGCCCTAACCCTTGACCTAACCCATACACTAACCTTAGCCCTAATTCCACCGCAATTTAGCCTATCCTTATCTCTAAACCTAACTCTGACTCATAAACTCACACTAACCTTCACTCTAAACATTAGAGCTAACACTAACACTACCCCAAGGAGTAACTATAACTCTCACCCTAACCCTAGCTCTCAGACTAACTCTAACTCTCGCCTTAGTGCTATAACTAGTACTAATCCTATACTTTACTATAACCCTAAACCTAGCCCTAAATTTAGCCCTAACCTTAGCCCTAGCTCAAACCCTCGATGTATACCTACTTCTAAATCTAACCCTAAATTTAAGCCTAAAGTTCATACTAACACTAGCCCTAATCCTAATGCTAATCTTAAAACTAGCCCTAACACTACCCCTAGCCCTAAAAGAAAACTGAGTCATAGCCCTATCCCTAACCATTAACCTAAACCAAACCCTAACCCTACACCTAGCCCTAACCCTATCACTAATTCTAGTCCTAAACCTAACAGGAAAACTAACCCTGACCCTGACTCTGACCCTAACACTAAATATCTGAACATAATCTTAACCATAAAACTAACCCTAACACTAGGACTAGCCCTAAACCTAACCCTATAACTAGTGATAATCATAACACTAATTCACACACTATCCATAGCCTTAACCCTAGGCCTAACCTAACCCCAAACCTAGCTTTAATCCAAATCCTAAACCTAGCTTTAACCCTAAACATAAATAAAACTCTAACCCAAACACTAGCCATAATCCTATACATAACACTAGCCATAATCCTATACATAACCCTAGCCATAACCTTAGGTGTAACCCTATCCATTACCTTCACCCTGGCCCTTACCTTAGTCCTAACCCTTGCCCTATCCTTAGCCCTAGCATTAAACACAGATCAAAAAACCTAAATCTAAATCTAACCCTAAACTGAAGCCTTAGTCAAAGACTAACACTATCCCTAACCTTAACACTAATCCTAAAACTTACCCTAAACCTAAATGTAGCCCTAAAATTAAACCAACCCATAGCTCTAATCCTAATTTTAACCTAAACAAAGCCCTAACTGTACACCTAACCCTAACCTGAGCCCTAAATCTAATTTGAAGCCAAACCATAAAACTAATACTAACCTTGACTCTGACCATTACACTAACCCTAGCTCTAAACCCACCTTAACCTAAACCTAAACATAACACTAAACATAGCCTTAAAACCCTAAAACTAGCCCTAATCATAACCCTAGTATTACATTAGCCATAACCCTAACCCTAGCCCTAATTTAACCCAAAACCTAGCCCTAATCTGAGCTCTAAACCTAGCTTTAACCCTAACCCTAATCCTAAACCTAGACCTAGTCGTAACCATAACCCTAGCTCTAAACCAATCTCTAACTCTGTCCATTACCATAACCATAACCCTAACCTAATGCTAACCCTAGGCCTAAACCTAACCCTATCCCAAATCCTAACCCTATCCATTACCCAAACCCGAAACTGAACACTAAACATAACCCTATCATTAACCTAACCCTAACCCTAGCACTAATTTGAGAACTAAGTTTAAACCTTAACCTATCCCAAACTGTAACCCTGACTTGACCCTAATAAAACCCCTAGCTCTAAACCTAATCCTAACCCTAAACCTAACCTGTACACTAGACATAGCCATAATCCTAACCCTAAAATTATCTTTAACCATAAATCTGGACCTGAAATTATCCCTAGCCCTAATCCTAGCCCTAAAACTAAAATAAACACTACCCATCATCCTAGCCCTAAACTTAGCCTTAATCATAACCCTAACCCTAACCATAGACATAATCCTAATTTAAACGCTGACCAAAACTCTAAACCAACCTATAACCATTTCTTACCCTAAACTTAAACCTAATTCTAACCCTAACACTAAGCTTAAGCCAAACACTAACCCTAGCCCTAATTCTAGCCCTAATTTAGCCCTATCTCTAACCCTAACCCTAACCCTAGCCCTAAGACTAACTCTAACTCTTACCTTAGCCCTCTCCCTAGTTCTAACCCTATTCCTAACCATAACCCTATCCCTAGCCCTAACCCTTGCCCTATCTTTAGTCTTAGCCCTAACCCTAGATCTAACCCTAACTCCAAATCTAACCATAATCCTAAGACTAAGCTTAACACTAACACTAGCCCTAAGTGTAATGCTAATCATAAAACTAGCCCTAACCCTAACCCAGGACTAAAACAAAACTGAGCAATAGCCCTAACCCTAAACTTAAACCAAATCCTAACACTACACATAGACCTAATACTAGCCCTAATTCGAGTCCTAACCCTAACCTTAAAACTAACATTGACCGTGACTCATATCCTAACACTCACCCTAGCTCTAAACACCACCCTCAGTTAAAATGAATTCTAACCTAGTAACTCTAGCCCTAATATGAGTCCTAAACCTAACCCTAAAACTAACCCTGACCTGACTACTATCCTAACATAAAATCTAGGTCTATATATCACCCTAACCTTAAACCTAACGGTAGAACTAAACTTACCACTACCCCTAAACCTAACCCTAAAACTAACCCTAATTGAACCCCAAGTTTTTACATTAGCTGTTACCCTAACCCTAGCCCTAACACTAGCACAAAAACTAGCCCTAATGCAAGCTCTAAACCTAGCTTTAACCCTAAATCTAACGCTAACCATTGCCCTAACCCTAGCTTAAATCAATCCCTTACCCTAAACAAAATTCTAAACCTAAGGGTAACACTAGATCCATCCCTAACCCTAGGCTAACCAAAACCCTAGCCCTACTAATAATCCTCAACATAGCCCTCTTTTTAGTTCTAATCCTATACTAAACCCAAACACTAACCCTGACCCTTATTCTGACCCTAACACTAACCCTAGGTCTAAAACTGACCCTAACACTAGACCTAAACCTAGTCCTAATTCTGGCTGTAACCCTAACTCTAACTGTAACCCAAACACTGACCATGCCTTTAAAGTAAACCTATCTTTAAACCTGAACCTACCCGAAAATCTAAACCTAACACTAGATCTAGCCATAAACCTAACCCTACAACTAGCTCTCAACATAACCCTACCTCTTACAATACCTATAGCCCTAACCCTAGGCCTAAACCTAACACAAAACATAGAGCTAACCCTAGGCCTAAACCAAGCCTTAAGTATAACACTAACACTAACCCTAGCCCTAACCCTATCCTAACCCTCATCTTAGTCCTAACCCTAGCTCAAAGCATAAACATTACCCTACAATAAACCTACACCTATCTCTCAGTCTAACCCTAACCCTAGCCCTAATCCTAACCTTAAATGTAACCCTAAACCTAATTCTAAACATACCCATTACTCTAAACCTAACCCTAACCTTATTGATAATCCTAGGCATAACCCTAAACCTAAACCTAACTGGAAAACTAACCTTAGACTTAACCTTAAACCTCACACTTGCCATAGACCTAATCCTAGCTCAAACCCTAACCCTTACTAAAACCTAAACATAACCATAGCCCTAACTCTAAGCCTAAACCTCAATCTAACTTTAAACATAGCCCTAAATCTCCATCTAATTATATCTATTACCCTACCCCTACCCCTACCACTAATGATGTCCCTAACCCTAACAGTCTTGCTATTGTGAATTGTGCTGCTATGAACATCGATGTAGCAGTGTCCCCATAGCATGCTCTTTTTAGGTCTTTAGGGAATAGACCGAGAAGGGGAATAGCTGGGTCAAATGGTGGCTCCATTCCCAGCTTTCCAAGAAATCTCCATACTGCTTTCCAAATTGGCTGCACCAATTTGCAGTCCCACCAGCAATGTACAAGTGTATCCTTTTCCCCACATCCTCGCCAGCACTTGTTGTTTGACTTCATAATGGCTGCCAATCTTACTGGAGTGAGATGGTATCTTAGGGTGGTTTTGATTTGCATTTCTCTGACTGCTAGAGATGGTGAGCATTTTTTCATGTACTTGTTGAATGATTGTATGTCCTCCTCTGAGAAGTGTCTGTTCAGGTCCTTGGCCCATTTGTTGATTGGGTTATTTGTTATCTTATTGTTTAATTTTTTGAGTTCTTTGTATACTCTGGATATTAGGGCTCTATCTGAAGTGTGAGGAGTAAAGATTGGTTCCAAGGGTGTAGGCTCCCTATTTACCTCTCTTATGGTTTCTATTGCTGAGAAAAAACTTCTTAGTTTTAGTAAGTCCCATATGTTGATTCTAGTTATTAACTCTTGTGCTACGGGTGTCCTATTGAGGAATTTGGAGCCCGACCCCACAGTATGTAGATCGTAGCCAACATTTTCTTCCATCAGACGCCGTGTCTCTGATTTGATATCAAGCTCCTTGATCCATTTTGAGTTAACTTTTGTGCATGGCGAGAGAAAGGGATTCAGTTTCATTTTGTTACATATGGATTTCCAGTTTTCCAAGCACCATTTGTTGAAGAGGCTATCCTTCCTCCATTGCATGCTTTTAGCCCCTTAATCAAATATAAGATGGATGTAGTTTTGTGGATTGGTTTCTGTGTCCTCTATTCTGTACCATTGGTCCACCCGCCTGTTTTGGTACCAGTACCATGCTGTTTTTGTTACTATTGCTCTGTAGTATAGTCTGAAGTCTGGTATCGCTATACCGCCTGATTCACACTTCCTGCTTAGCATTGTTTTTGCTATTCTTGGTCTTTTATTTTTCCATATGAATTTCATGATTGCTTTCTCTATTTCTACAAGAAATGCCGTTGGGTTTTTGATTGGCATTGCATTAAACCTATAGAGAACTTTTGGTAATATCGCCATTTTGATGATGTTATTTCTGCCTATCCATGAACAGGGTATATTTTTCCATCTTCTAAGATCTTCTTCTATTTCTCTCTTTAGGGTTTTGTAGTTTTCATTGTATAAGTCTTTCACCTCTTTTGTTAGGTTGATTCCCAAGTATTTTATTTTTTTTTTGAGGATATTGTGAATGGAGTGGTTGTCCTCATTTCCATTTCAGAGGATTTGTCGCTGATATACAGGAATGCCTTTGATTTATGCATGTTTATTTTATATCCTGCCACTTTTCTGAATTCATTCATTAGCTCTAATAGTTTCTTTGTAGACCCTTTTGGGTCTGCTAGGTATAGAATCATGTCAACTGCAAATAGTGATAATTTAAGTTCTTCTTTTCCTATTTTTATGCCTTTAATTTCTTTCATCTGTCTAATTGCTCTGGCCAGTGTTTCGAGAACTATGTTGAACAGAAGTGGTGAGAGAGGGTATCCCTGTCTTGTTCCAGATTTTAGAGGGAATGCCTTCAAGTTTTCTCCATTCAGAATGATGCTAGCCTGAGGCTTAGCATAGATTGCTTTTACAATATTGAGGTATGTTCCTGTTATCCCTAGTTTTTCTAGAGTTTTGAACATAAAGGGATGCTGTACTTTGTCGAATGCTTTTTCCACATCTATCGAGATGATCATATGGTTCTTATTTTTAAGTCTATTGATGTGGTGAATAACATTTATTGATTTCCGTATATTGAACCAGCCTTGCACCCCAGGGATGAATCCTACTTGATCATGGTGCACAATTTTTTTGATATGTTTTTGTATCCGATTCGCCAGAATTTTATTGAGGATTTTTGCATCTAGGTTCATTAGAGATATTGGTCTGTAGTTTTCTTTCTTTGAAGTGTCTTTGGTTTAGTAATCAGGGTGATGTTGGCCTCGTAGAATGGATTTGGAAGTTCTCCCACTTTTTCTATTTCGTGAAATAGCTTGAAAAGTATTGGTATTAGTTCCTCTTTAAAGGTTTTGTAAAACTCTGCTGTATACCCATCCGGACCTGGGCTTTTCTTAGTTGGTAGTCTTTTGATGGTTTCTTCTATTTCCTCAATTGATATTGGTCTGTTTAGGTTGTCTATATCCTCCTGACTCAATCTGGGCAGATCATATGACTTAGGATATTTATCAATGCCTTCACTATCTTCTATTTTATTGGAGTATAATGATTCAAAATAATTTCTGATTATCTTCTGTATTTCTGAAGTGTCTGTTGTGAAATTGCTTTTTTCATCCCATATGCTAGTAATTTGAGTTCTCTCTCTTCTTCTCTTTGTTAGCATGGCTAAGGGTCTGTCGATTTTATTTATTTTTTCAATGAACCAACTTTTAGTTTTGTCAATTTTTTCAATTGTTTCTTTTGTTTCAATTTCATTAATTTCAGCTCTGATTTTAATTATTTCTTGCCTTCTACTTCTTTTGCTGTTGTTTTGCTCTTCTTTTTCTAGGATTTTGAGATGAAGTATGATATCATTTATTTGTTTTTTTTTTTTTTCTTCTTTTAAGGAATGAACTCCAGTCAATGAATTTTCCTCTTAGAACTGCTTTCAATGTGTCCCATAGATTCCGATATGTTGTGTCTGTTTTTTCATTTATCTCTAAGAATTTTTTAATTTCCTTCTTGATGTCTTCTATAACCCATTGATCATTCAGTAACCTATTATTCATTCTGAAAGTGATGCATGATTTTTCCTTCCTTCTTTTATCGTTGATTTTCAGTTTCATTCCATTATGATCAGATAAGATGCATGGTATTATCTCAACTCCTTTATATTGTCTAAGAGTTTCCCTGTGACATAATATATGATCTATTTTTGAGAAGGATCCATGTGCTGCTGGGAAAAATGTGTAACTGCTTGATGTTGGGTGGTATATTCTATATATGTCAATTAAGTCTAGGTTATTAATTGTGTTATTGAGTTCTATAGTTTCCTTATTCAACTTTTGTTTGGAAGATCTGTCTAGTGGTGAGAGAGGTGTGTTGAAGTCTCCCATTATTATTGTATGGTGGTCTATTAGACTCTTGAACTTGAGAAGAGTTTGTTTGATGAATATAGCTGCCCCATTGTTTGGGGCATATATATTTATGATTGTTATGTCTTGTTGGTGTATGTTTCCCTTGAGCAGTATGTAGTATCCCTCTTTATCCCTTTTGATTAACTTTGGCTTGAAATCTATTTTATTCGATATGAGTATGGACACTCCTGCTTGTTTCCGAAGCCCATATGAGTGATATGGTTTTTCCCAACCTTTCACCTTCAGTCTGTGTATGTCTTTTCCTATCAAATGCATCTCCTGTAGGCAGCATATTGTTGGGTCCTGTTTTGTGATCCATTCTACTAGCCTGTGTCTCTTAATTGGTGAGTTTAAGCCATTAACATTTAGGGTTATTATTGAGATATGGGTTGTTCTTCCAGCCATATTTGTTTATTTATGTTACTAAACATGGTTTGTTTTCCTCTTTGATTATTTCCCCCCCTTTACTGTCCTACCTCCCACTGTTGGTTTTCATTATTATTTTCCATTTCCTCTTCCTGTAATGTTTTGCCGAGGATGTTTTGAAGAGATGGTTTTCTAGCTGCAAATTCTTTTAACTTTTGTTTATCGTGGAAGGTTTTAATTTCATCTTCCATCCTGAAGCTTAATTTCGCTTAACCTAAACCTAATCCTTACACTGGACGAAGCCATAAACCTAACACTAAATCTAGCCCTAACTATAACACAAGACCTGACATTAGCCCTAGCCATAATACTATTTCTAACCCTAACACAAACCCTAAACCTCATCCTAGCCATAAACCTAGCCTTAATCATAACCCTAACCCTAACTCTATCCCTAACCCTAATACTAACCCTTGCCATAGACCTAAACCCAGCCAAAAGCACATACCTTACCCTAATCATAAGCCTAACTCTAAAACTCAACCTTTTCATCACAATTGCCCTATCCTTAGCCCTAGCTTTAACACTAGATCGAAACCTAAATTTAAATGTAAACCTAACTCAATGCCTAAGCCTAAAAATTGCCCAAACCCTGATGCTATTTCTAAAACTAGCTCTAACCCTATCCCTAACCCTAACCCTAGCCATAATTTAGCCGTATCCCTAAACCTAACTCTAACCCTAGCCCTATGAAGAACTCTCACACTGGCCCAATCACTCATTCTAATCCTAGCCCTTCCCATAAACCTAACCCTATCCCAAATTCTAGTCCTAACCCTTGCCCTATCCTTAGCCCTAGCACTAACCTTAGATAAAAACCTAACTCTAAATTTAATCCTAAACTGAAGCCTAAGCCTAAATCTAAGACTAGACCTAACCCCAACACTAATCCTAAAAAAATTCACTAACCCTAATCCTAGCCTTAAAACCAAACTGAGCCAAAGCTCTAACCATAACTCTTAACCTAAACCAACCCTTAACCCTACACCTAGCCCTAACCCCAGTCCTAATTCGAGTTTTAAGCCAAACCCTAAAACTAACCGTGACCCTTACTCTGACCACAATGCTAACCCGAGGTCTAAACATCACCCTAAACCTAAACCTAAACCTAACAGTAAACCTAGCCCTAAATCACTAAAATTAGCCATAAGCATAAGCCTAGTACTTACATTAGAAGTAAACCTAACCCTAGCACTAACTTAACCCAAAACCTAGCCCTAATCATATCCAAAACCCTAGCCCTGAACTGATTTCTAAATCTATCCATTGCCATAACCAAAACACTAACCCTTTTGTTAATTCAAGTTTAAAGCTATGTGATTATTACGTTCAGTATTTGGCTTAAGGTTTGGTTTCGGTTAATGTTTAGGTTGAGGGTTTGAATTAGCATTAGGATTAGAGTTAGGGTTAGGGTAATGAATAGGATTAGGATTAGTGTTCAGGTTAGTTTTAGGGCAATGGATAGGTTTAGGGATTGCGATAGGGTTAGAGTTAAGCCTAGGCTTAGCATTAGGGTTAGGGTTGTGGTTAGTGTAGTGGATAGAATTAAAGCTAGGTTTAGGGCTAGGCTTATGGTTATGATTAGTGTTAGGGTTAGGGTAGTTGATATAATTAGATCTATGGTTAGGGCTATGGTTAATGTTAGGATTAGAGCTAGTGTTAGGTTTGGGTTTGGGATATGGCTAGGGTTATGTTATGGGTAAATGTTAGGCTTTGAGCTAGGGTTAGGTCTAAAGTGAGGCTTAGGGTTAGGGTTAGGGCTAGGATTTGGTTTAGGGTTACACTTAGGGCTATGTTCAAGCCTAAAATTACAGCTAGGTTTTTTGCTAGTTTAGGCCTAAGGTTAGGGCCATGGGCAATGTAAGAGCTAGGGTTTTGATTAGGGCTAGTTTTAGGGTTAGGGTTATGGCTAGGTCTAGTGTTAGGGTTAGTGTTAGTGTTAGGGTTAGGGTTAGGGTTAGGGGTAGGGTTAATGCTATAGGTAAGTTTAGTGTTAGGTTTACCATTAGGGTTAGGTTTTGGGTTAGTATTAAACTTTGGGTTCGTATTAGGTATGGATTATGGTGAGGGTTAGGTTAATGTTAGCTTTATGGTTTTGGTTAGGGTTAGTGTTAGGGTTATGGTAAGAATTAGAGATAGGGTTAAGGTTAGAATTAGGGTTATAGTTAGTGTTAGGGTTAGGGTTTGTGTTAGTTTAGGGTTAGTGTTAGTGTAAGTGTTAGGGTTAGGTTTAGTGTTAAGGTTAGGGTTAGGGTTAGGATTAGTGTTTGTTTTAGGGTTAGGTTTAGGATTAGTTTAAATGTTAGGGTTAGAGTTGTGGTTTGTTTTATGATTAGTGTTAATTTTAGGTTAGGGTTATGATTAGAGTTAGGTTAAGGTTAGGGTTAGTTTTATGGTTAGCTTTAGTGTTTGTGTTAGAGTTAGGTTTAGGGTTAGGTTAGGGTTGGGTTTAGGTTTGGGTTCGTATTAGGGTAGGGTTAGGGTTAGTGTTAGGTTGAGATTTAGGGTTAAGCTATAGTTAGGTTTAGGTTTACAGTAAAAGTTGGGTTTAGTGATAGGGTTAGGGTTAGTGTTAGGTTTAGTGTTAAGGTTTGGTTTGTGTTTAGGGTTAGTTTTAGGGTTAGGTTTAGGGTTAAAATTAGGGTTATGTTTAGGCTTAGTTTTAGGGCTAGGGTTAGATTTCCTTTAAGGTGACAGGGTTAGTGTTAGGGTTAGGGTTAGTATAAATTTACAGTTAGGATTCAATTTAGGTTATGGTTATGGTTATGGTTAAGTTTATGGTGTATGTTATGGTTAGTGTTATGGTTTGGATTATGGTTTAGTTTGTGGTTAGGGTTAGGGTAATATGTAGGTTTCGAGCTAGGGTTATGTCTAGGGTACAGGTTAGGATTAGGGCTAGGGTTACGTTAGTGTTAAGCCTTCGGTTAGAGTTACGGTTAGCTTAAATTTAAGGTTTAGGTATTGAGGTAGGTTTAGGGCTCGAGGGTAAGAGTTACAGTCAGGGCTAAGGTAGGGTTAGGATTAAGGATAGGGCTAGGGTTAGCATTAGGTTTAGTGTTATGGTTATGGTAGTGGGTAGAGTTAGAGATAGGGTTTGTGCTATGGTTAAGGTTAGGATTAGGTCTAGGATTTTGGGTGAGGTTTGGGGTGGCTTAGGGTTATGTTTATGGTAAGGTTAAGGGTTTGAGCTAGGGTTAGAGCTAGGACGAGAGTTAGGGTTAGGTTTAGGGCTAGGTTTAGGGTTACAGTTATGCTTAGGGTTAGTTGTAGGGCTACAATCAGGGCTAGGTTTTGTGTGGGGTTTAGGGCCAGTGTTAGGTGTATTAGTAATTTAAGAGCTAGAGTTATGGTTATGGCTAGATTTAGGGTTTTTCTAGTGTTAGGGTTAGTTTTGGGGGTAGGATAAGGTTTAGAGCTAGGGTTTTTGTTAGGGTAAGTTTCAGGGTTCTGGTTAGGATTAGGTATAGGGTTAGGTCCAGAATGTGGACTAGGGTTAGGTCTAGGTGTAGGGTTAGTGTTTGGTTTAGGTTAAGGGTTATTGTTAGGGCTAAGGCTAGGGATATGGCTATATTTAGAATTAGTGAATAATTACTAAATACTATATTTAGTATTAGTGAAAGGGTTAGGTTTAGGCCTAGGGTTAGCATTAGAGTAAGGGTTATGTTTAGGGTAATGGAGAGTGTTAGACCTAGGGTTAGGGCAAGGGTTATGGTTAATATTAGGGCTTGAAGTAGGGTTAGGGTTCGGGTTACACCCCAGGATAGCGTTAGGTTTATGTTTATGGCACAGTTTAGATTTGAGCTAGGGTTAGCACTAGGGTGAATGTTAGGTTTAGGGTTAGGTCTAGGTTATAGTTACGGTTAGGTCAAGGTTAGTGTTAGGATTAGGGCTAGGGTATCATTAGGTTTAATGTTTGATGTCTGGTTAGGGTTAAGGTTAGTATTAGTTTTTGGCTTACGGTACTGTTAGGGATAGGTGTAGAGTTAGGTTTAGTGTAATGGCTAGGGTTTTAGCTAGGGATATGTCTATGACAAGCTTTAGGTTTATGGCTATGTCTAGGTTTAGGGTTAGGGTAGATTTAGGGTTAGGGCTTGGGTTATCATTATGGTTAGGGTTAGGGTAAAAGTAATGGGTAGGGTTAGAGCTAGGGTTGTGGCTAGGGTTAAGGTTAGGGTTAGGCCTAGGGTTAAGGTTAGGGTTAGGTTTAGGCAAAGGATTAGTGTTAGCGTTATGTTATATTTAAGGGTTCGGGATTGAGCTAAGATTTGCAATAGCACGAGGTTTAGGGAAAGAGTCAGGGTTAGCGTTAGGGCTATGGTTAGCATTAGGGTTAGGGTTACGGTTATGGTAATGTATAGAGTTAGAGGTAGGCTTTGGCTTATGATTATGGCTAGTTTTAGCATTAGTGATATGGCTAGGTCTATATTAGGGTTAGGTTTCTGTTAGAAAAAGGTTTTGAGCTAGGGTTTTTGTTAGGGTAAGGGTCAATGTTTTGGTTAGAGTTAGTTTTATGATTAGTCCAGCATTAGAACTAGGGTTAGGTCTAGGTGTAGAGTTACTGTTTGGGTTACGTTAAAGGTTGTTGTTAGGGCTAGGGCTAGGTTTTTGTTGAGGGCTAGGGCTAGTGTTATTGCTAGATGAAGGATTAGGTGTAGATCTATGTCTAGTGTTAGGGTTAGGTATAGGTATAGGGTTACAGGTAGCACCAATGTTAGGGGTCGGTTAGGGTTAGGGTCAGGTTTAGACCTATGGTATTAGGGTCAGAATGAGGGTCAGGGTTAGATTTAGGGTTTTGGATAGGGATAGAGCTGGATTGAGAGCTAGTGTTAGGACTAGTAGTAGAGTTACATTTGGGGTTAGGCTAAAGATTAGTTTAAAACTAGGTAGCTTTAGGGTTAGAGTTTGGCTTAGGGTAAGGCACAGGGGTAGTGCTAGGGTTAGGGCTAGGGTTAGAGTTAAAGGTAGTGTTAGTGCTCGGATTAGGGCTAGGTTTGGTGTTATCTTTATGTCTACAGCTAATGTAAGAACTATGGTTACAATTGGGGCTAGTTTTAGGGTTATTGTTACATCTAGGTCTAGTATTAGGTTAGCTTTAGGGTTAGGGTTATGTTTAGGATAATGGATAGGTTAGGGTTAGGGAATGTGTTAGGGTTAGGCTGAGGGTTACCACTAGGATTAGGGTTCAGGTTAGGGTATTGGATAGGGTTAGAGCTAGGATAAGGGCTAGGGTTTTGGTTAGGGTTATGTTTAGGGTTAGTGTAAGGAATTAAGTTAGGGTTAGGTTTAGGGTAAGGGTAAGAGCTACATTTAGGGTTATAGATAGGGTTAATGCTAGGGTTTGGGCTCAGATTAGGGCTAGGTTTGGGGTTTTGTTAGGGCTAATGTTAGTGATATGGCTAATGTAAGAACTAGGGTTAAGATTGGGGCTAATTTTAGGGTTACAATTAGGA
Organism: Marmota flaviventris; assembly: GCF_047511675.1. Classification (NCBI taxonomy): domain Eukaryota; kingdom Metazoa; phylum Chordata; class Mammalia; order Rodentia; family Sciuridae; genus Marmota; species Marmota flaviventris. The sequence goes on along the minus strand of NW_027287806.1, from coordinate 4,708 downwards.
CTAAGTCTTGTTTTAGGATTAGGTTCATGTTTAGGGTGATGTTTTGAGCTACGATTAGTGTTAGGTTCATAGTCAGGTTCAGGGTTAATTTTAGGTTAGGGATAGGACTTGAATTAGGGATAGGCTTAGGACTAGATGTATGGTTAGGATTTGGTTTAAGTTAAGATTAGGGTTAGTGCTAGAGCTCGGTTATGTTTTAGGGCTAAGGCTAAATTTATGGTAAGGGATAGGGTTAGAACTAGAAATAGGGCTAGGCAAAAATTAGATTTAGTCTTAAGGCAAGGGTTAGGATTAGGGTTAGGGATAAACTAGGCCTAGGATTAGGTCTAGGATTAGTGTTAGGGTTAGGCCTAATTTTAGGGCTATGTTTAGGGGAAGAGATGGGGTTATAGCTAGATTTAGGGCTAGGGAGATGATTAGAATTAGGTTTAGGGATAGGGTTAGGATTGGGTTAGGATTAAGGCTAGATTTGGTGTTAGGATGATGGCTAGGGCTTTTGTTAAGTTTAGGGAAAATATTAGGGATAGGGATAATGTCAGGTTTATAGTTATGGCTAGGGGTAATTATAGGGTTAGTTTCATGGCTAGGTTTTTATAAGGGTTAGGTTTAGGGTAAGGATCAAGTTTAGAATTAGGTGTATTTTTAAGATCATCTTCAGGTTTCAGTTATGGCTTAGGTTAAGTTTTAGGGTTAGGGCTCAAATTAGGGTTTGGGTTAGATTTAGGTTTAGGGTAACGTTTAGGTTTAAGTTTAGGATTCAGGTTAAGATTAGGATAATAGTTATGGTTAGGGTTAGTTATAGGGTTAGGTTTAGGCCTAGGGTTAGCATTTGTGTTAGGGTTATTGTTAGGGTAATGGATAGCATTAGAGCTAGGGTTAGGGCTAGTGATTTGGTTAGGGTTAGGGCTAGAGTTAGGGTTAGGTTTAGGGCTAGGCCTAGGGTTAGTGTTTGGGTTAGGTTTAGGATATAGGATAAGTTTTGAACTAGGCTTAGTGCTAGGGTGAGAGTTAGATTTAGTGTTATGCCTAGGGTTAGATTTACCGTTAAGGTTAGGGTTAGAGTTAGGGTTAGGCTAAGGTTACATTTAGAGTTAGGTTAGTGGATAGGATTAGATGTCAAGTTAGGGTTAGTGGTAGTTTTAGGTTTAGGGTTAGTGTTAGGGTTTTGGCTAGGGTTAGTTAGAGTATAGTCTAAGATTTGATCTAGGGTTAAGGTTATGATGAGGGTTAGGTTTACGGTTAGGTCTAGGATTACATTTACAGTTAGAGTTAGAGCTAGGGTTATCATTAGTTTTAGGGTTAGGTTTATTGTAATGGATAATTATAGAGATAGTATTAGGGCTAGTATTAACATTATGATTAGGGCTAGGGTTAGCATAGGTTTATGGATAGGGCTAGGGTTATGTTTAGAGTAGGCTTAGGGTTTTAGCTTGGTTTAGGTCTAAGTTGATGGTTAGGATTAGCGTGAGGGATACGATTAGGGTTAGGGTTATGTTTTGGGCTAGGTTTAGGCCTAGGATTAGGGCTAGATTTTGTGTTAGGTTTAGAGCTATGGTTAGGGCTATGGGTATATAAGGACTAGGGTTATCGTTAGGGTTATGGCTAGGTTTAGTGTTAGGTTTATATTTTGGTTAGGATCAGTTTTAAAGCAAAGTTGGTGTTAGTGTCAGGGTCTGAATTTGGATTAGGATTAGGGTTAGGGATAGAGCTTCAATTAGGATTGATTAGGTCGAGATGTAGGGTTCGTGTTTGGGTTAGGTTAAGGGTTATCATTAGGGCTAGGGCTAGGTTTTTGTTTCGGTCGTGGGTGAGAGATATGGCTTGATTTATGATTAGGTTTATGTCTAGGGGCTAGTGTTAGCATTAGGTTTGGGTATAGGTTTACAGGAAGAGCTAAAGTTAGAGTTTGGTTTATGGTTAGGGTCAGGGTTAGGTTAGTGTTTGGGTTATGGTTATAACTAGAATGATGGCTAGGATTATGACTGGTAGTAAAGTTAGGATTTGTGTTAGGCTAAGGATTAGGTTAAGATTAGGGTTAGCATTAAGGTTAGGGTTTGGCTCAGGGTATGGGATAGGATTAGTGCTAGGTTTAGGGTTAGGGTTAGTGTTAGGGTTACGTTTAGGTATAGGTTGATTGCTAGTGCTAGTGTTAGGGTTCGGTTTAAGGTTAGGGTCAGGTTTAGAATTACGGTTACCGTTAGGTTCAGAATAATTGTCAAGTTTGGGTTATGCTTAGAGCTAGAACTAGGGCTAAGGTTAGGACTACTAATAGGTTTAGGGTTTGGGTTAACGTAAGGATTAAGGTTAAGACTAGCATTAGGTTAGGTTTAACTTAGGGAAAGGTATAGGGATAAAGCTAGGTTTAGGGCTATGTTTAGGGTTAGGGTTAGGGCTAGTGTTAGAGTTAGTGTAAGGTTAAAGCTAAGGTTAGGTTTCTGTTTGGAGCTAGGTTTTGATTAGAATTAGAGCTAGGTTTAAAGTTAGAGCCAATGTATGGTCTAGGGTTACGATTTGGGCTAGTTATAGGATTAGGTTTAGGACTAGGTCTAGTGTTAGGGGAAACTAACCGGAAAACTGACACTAGACACATTCCTAAATGTAAAACTCAGCATAGCCCTAACCCTAACTCAAACCCTAAACCTAACCATAAACCTGAACATAAACATAGCGCTAATCCTAACCCTAAACCAAAATCTAACCCTAAACTTAACCCTATATCTAACCTATCCATTACCCTAACCCTAAATATAACCTTAATGATAAACCTAGCCCTAACCCTACCATAATCCTATCCCTAAACCTTACCCTAAAACTAACCCTCTCCCTAAGCATAATTCTAGCTCAAAACTGAACGCTTACACTAACCATAACCCTAAACCTAACCCTAGTTCTAAACCTAACCCTAACCATAACTCAAGGCCTATTCCTAACCTTAACCTTAGTTCTAACCTAAGCTCTAATCTGACCCACTACCATAACCATAACCCTTACCATAATGCTAACTCTAAGCCTAACCCTAACCCTATTGCTAATGCTAACCCTATCAATTACTCTAAACCTAACCTGAACCCTAAACTAAACCCTATCATTACCCTAACTCTAACCCTAATGCTAATTTGAGTACTAAATCTTAACTTAAACGAAACCTTGAACTTTACCCTAACCTTAAAATTTTCCCTAGCTCTAAACCTGAACTTTACCCTAAGCCTAACCCTTACACTATGTGTAGACCTAAATTTAACCCTAAAATTATCTTTAACCATAATCCTAGACCTGATATTAGCCATAGACCTAATCCTAGCCCTAAAAACAAAAACAAACAAACAAACAAAAAACACCAGTCTCATCCTAGCCCTAAACCTAGCTTAATCATAACCCTAACTCTACACCTATCCCTATCCATACTCTAGCCCTAACCCTACCTCTAAACCTACCTATAATGCCATCCCTTATCCTAAGCATAACCTTAACCATAACCCTATCGCTAGGCCTAAACTGAACACTAACTCTAGCCCCAATCTTGGCCTTAACTTAACCCTTATCCAAACCCTATCCCTAATCCTAGCCCTAAAACAAACTCTCTCACAATAGCCCTATTCCTAGTTCTAACCCTATACCTTACCGTAACTCTAAACCTAGCCCTAACCCTTGCCCTATCCTTAGTCCTAGCCTAACCCTAGATCTAAGCATAACTCTAAATATAACTGTACCATCAGCCTAAGCCTATCACTAACAGTAGACTTAACCCTAATAATTATCATAAATCTAGTGCTAACCCTAACTCTGGAACTCAAACAAAACCGAGCAATAGACATAACCCAAAACCTTAACTTAAAACAAACCCTAAGTTACACCAATAACAAATCCTAGCCCTAATTCGAGTCCTAACCCTAATCTTAAATCTAAACCTGACCCTGACTTATACCCTAACACTCACCATAGCTCTAAAACACCACTCTTATCTTAAACCAAACCCTAACAGTAAACCTAGCCCTAATTTGAGTCCTAATCCTAAAACTAATCCTGTCCCTGACCCCTACCTAACAATAACCCTAGCTCTAAATTCATCCTAACCTTAAACCTAACCATAAACACTAATCTTAAACACAACCCTAAATCGAACTAAATTTTAATCCTGATCCTTACATTATTCATTACCCTAACCCTTGCCTAATGCTAACACAAAAACTAGCCATAATCTGAGCCCTAAACCTAGTTTAACACTGACACCTAATCCTAATCCTACCCTAACTCTATCCCTAAACCTAAGCAAAACACTAACCCTAATGGCAACCCTAGACCTATCCCTAATCCTTAGGCTAATCAAAACACTAACCCTATTAATAGTCCTAAACCTAGCCCTCATTCGAGCTCTAACCTATCCCAAACCCTAGCCCTAACCCTGACCCTTATTCTGACCATAACACTAACTCTAGGTATAAATCTGATTCTAACCCTAGACCAAACCTTAACACTAGCCGTACCAGTAAACTTATATTAAACCTGACTCTAACACAAGCCCCTGACCTAAACCTAATCCTAAATGGAGCCTTAACTCTAGCCCTAGACCTAAACAAAAACCTAGCTCTAGCCCTAACAATAACCCTTAACCTAATGCAAAGTCTAACATTACCCTTAGACATAAACTTAGTCCTAATTCTGGCTTTAACCTTAACCCTAACACTAACCTGAACACAGACTCTGCACT